>NC_134778.1:6396759-6414259 GCF_046742065.1 Oratosquilla oratoria
GAATAGTGGGTTGATGAGGTAACATTAAACACTTATACCCAAAGGTCATCAGTCAGACGAACAAAAGTGACTGTCGCTTCGCCAGAATAAAGCTTTTCACAGTGATTCACCAGGATCAATATTTTATTAACCCATTCAACTCCGATGACAAGATGTCTTGTCATTTGGTCAAATAAAACAAAAAATCATAAAACACCAAAATGTTTGATCAAACACCAGAAAAATATGACGTCAGTCCTCGCTTCGCTGCGAGCGAAGCGAGGATTGACGTCATATTTTTCTGGTGTTTGATCAAACATTTTGGTGTTTTATGATTTTTTGTTTTATTTGACCAAATGACAAGACATCTTGTCATCGGAGTTGAATGGGTTAAGACGGATTTAGTTCCTTTAGTAAGCGTTCGATATTCATCTGAATGAAATCATCTATAGTTTAGACTCAGAAATAAATCTATGATGACAGACTCAAAAGGGTATTTTTATGTTTAAAACAAAAGTGAAGTGATTTTGATGATTTTTTTTTTGTTCTGGCAGATTGTTAGCGTGAACGTTAATACGTTACTTGTTAACAATTCTGTAAACTTGTAATGCTAAATTTTTTGGCACCACAGACTACAATAATGATAACCCAAACTGAACGGTAAATTATAGATTAATTAATTAAAAAACCGAGGTCAGTAGAATCAACCATGTCCTTTGTATATCCAATGAACGGAACAAAAATTTTGTGGGAACGACGAGAGTCACTGATTTTAGGAAATATAAGATTATGAATATGCTTTCATGGCAGAATATCTCTCTCACTCTCTATGTCTCTTTGAATTACCATGAACCACAAATTCTCTTGCTTGTTTGCTTTTCATTGTAAACAAACTGGACTAAAGACAAATATGCTGCAGTCCTTCCTACGATACTGAAATACGCTTCGCAAACAAGAGGTGATGAACAGGGCTGTAATTCGAGCTCCAAAGTGTCAGATAATATGTTCGACTGCTCTCTTGGCGTCTGTGAATACAGTGAATGTTTGTTCGCTTGCCCAGCCTCAATCCCGCCGACGTCATGGATGCATTAGGGTCTTTATACAATAAGCATCTAGGAATAATATATATTATATATATATATATATATATGTATATATATATATATATATATATATATATATACATATATATATATATATATATATATATATGTATATGAGGAGGGTGGAAAAAGAAGTCAGGGTCTAGTTCCGAGTTTTTTTTAGTTTATTCCTGACAGGTTTCGTTCTATTCTTCTTCAGAGAAAGCATAGAACAAAACCGGTCAGGAATAAACTCAAAAACTCGGAACTAGGCCCGTTACTTCATTTTCCACCTTCATCAGCTTATCACGATGTCCCAGCATATATATATATATATATATATATATATATATATATATATATATATATATATATATATGTATATATATATATATATATTTATATATATATATATATATATATATATATATATATATATATATTGTATAATGTTGGTCATACTTAGTTGAGGTCGAAAGCACAGGATGGGCAAGTTGATCACTATTCTGTGAAATTATTTGCTGTGGCAACCCTTGGCCTTATCCAGAACATAAATCGTAGGGTACATTACTGTACCGAGAGTGATAAGTATTTCATTAGCAGTGAAGGACACTATCCTTGGGACAACATAGGATTGAAGAGATGGAGTTACAGAAACGGTTCAGGAGAGAAAGAAGAGGAAATGTTTCTTTTCTGAATGGAGATTAGTCTTCAGTCATAGAGAAATGCTGAGTGAATTGGCCGCCGATGTCCCTAAAGTAATAACCAATCAATCAATCATCCAATCATTAAGCCATTTTGAGTTCCATTTTGAACAAAGGCCTCTCACGCACGACAGCGTTCACCTCTGCCACGTCACTCCCGCAAACTTTTATCTCGCCTCTCCACCTTCTGTCTGGTCTCCCTCTTCCACGCTTTACATCTCGCGGCGTCCAGTCAGTAACACACTTGTCCCATCACCCATCATGCGGTGAGTGTCTCATACGGATCCGACAGAGATAAACCATCACCATTCTCAGAGGAAAGAATGAGGTAGAGAGGGTGAGTGTACAGTTACCTCGACTTCCACAGAGAACTGTAGCTGGAACATAACTTTGGATCGTAGGCTTACGACTTCAATGAGCCACTTACAACTTCGTGGACTGGAAAGTATCGTAAATATATGACTTAAAGTACTGGAGTTTCTAAAGCTTGGTACAGAACGCTGGCCAATGTAGTACATGTACTTAAAATCGGGTCCATTTGTTTGTGCAAAATATATTATTGGTGGCAAAGGGATTAACGAAATTACCCTACAACTTTGATAGGAGAGATAATCCATCAGTAATTGATATGACAATTTGTTTTATGTGCATTATTTGTATAGCTTATTGGTGATAAGGGCTCCCACACAAACACGATAACAAGCACCGGTGCAAACATCGTTATTTTTTTGTATTCGTTATTGTCATTACCTCACTGAGACCACACAAATGAAGAGAAGAAAGTTATAATTTTGCTTTAGTGACGTGGTATAGATTAATGAAGTCTTGTCAACCATGAAAGAGGCTGAGAGAGGCCCTTGTTCAGCAGTGGTCTACCAATGGCTGATTCATAATTTTATTTCCCAAATACGTGATAAGTAACAGAGAAAAAACATGAATACGAAGATGCTTACCTGATTTTTAGTAGTGATTAGTATTATCTTTCTCCAGGTTAGTTGATTGGTATCAAACTTGAATTTGCTTGATATAATACCACTTTCACTAGTTTTGAAGAACTGGATTAGGTTTATACACTTGGGTACAATAACTGTCTATGCCGATAGCGGATGTTCGGGATACAACAATATCAGAAGGCAAGTAAACAAATATATACATACATACATATACCAAAGGCTTTTTCCCCCTTACACGGGGGGTAGCCAAAACAAATGAAAATATAAGATAAATTGAAATAATGAATAAATAATCAAGTGAATAAGCAAATTAATAAAAACAGATATCAATAATAGCATAAATAAATTAAAAATAAACAGATAACTAAATAAAAAATCAAATAAATGAATAAAAAATTAATAAGTGAGTATAAAGATAAGTAAATAGATTAATAGAAATGAATAAATAAAAATAAATAAGTAAATAGATTAACAAATAAATAGAATGATGTAAAACAAACGAAATGAATAAAATAAAATGAACAAATATTTAGACAAATGAAATTCTAATAATAAAGGAGTATGTCAGTTTTGTCACTCACTACATAACTCATACTATTGTGGAACTGAAGTTTGCCAAAACAACAATAAATAAATACCCTCTGAAAATTTATACACACACACACACACACACACACACACACACACACACACACACACACACACACACACACACACACATATATATATATACATATATATATATATGTATATATATAACATACATATGTATGTATATATATATATATATGTATATATATAACATACATATGTATGTATATATATATATATATGTATATATATATGTATATATATATATATATATATATATATATATATATATATATATATCGTTATTCAACCACAAACAACTTTTAATTCCATGCCATCGCAATCGAGACTGAAGAATCGCTCGATGGAGACATTTTGTTGGAAATTGAAACGTGGACGAGCTGGGTTCGAATCCTCGGCTCGTCCACGTTTCATTTTCCAACAAAATGTCTCCATCGAGCGATTCTTCAGTCTCGATTGCGATGGCATGGAATTAAAAGTTGTTTGTGGTTGAATAACGATATCAATTGATCGCTGGGAACCATTCAGTGTAGATGTATATATATATATATATATATATACATATATGTATATATGTATATATATATATATATATATATATATATCAAAAGGAGACAAAACAAGCAATAAAGAAAAAACGATCAAACAATAGATAAAAATAAAAATATTAAAATAAAACAAAGAAAATGGGTTACTCTCATAAAATAGTTTAATGAAGAAAAAGAAAAAGGAAACGATAAAGAAAACTAAAAAGAAATAAGAGAAGAAGAAGGGGAAGAAAAAAAAAAGAGGAAGAAGGAAAAAAGAGGAAGAAGTAAAAGAGGATGAAGAAGGAAAAAAAGAGGAAAAAGGAGAAGAGGATGAAGAAGGAAAAGAGGACTAAGAAAGGAAAGAGGAGTAAGAAGGAAAAGAGGAGGAAGAAGGAAAAGAGGAGGAAGAAGGAAAAAGAGGAGGAAGAAGGAAAAAGAGGAGGAAGAAGGAAAAAGAGTAGGAAGAAGGAAAAGAAGACTAAGAAAGAAAAGAGGAGTAAGAAGGAAAAGAGGAGAAAGAAGGAAAAAGAGGAGGAAGAAGGAAAAAGAGGAGGAAGAAGGAAAAGAGAAGGAAGAAGGAAAAAGTGGAGGAAGAAGGAGAAAGAGGAGTAAGAAGGAAAAGAGGAGGAAGAAGGAAAAATAGGAGGAAGAAGGAAAAAGAGGAGGAAGAAGGAAAAAGAGGAGGAAGAAGGAAAAAGAGGAGGAAGAAGGAAAAAGAGGAGGGGGAAGAAAAAAGAGGAGGAAGAAGAAAAAAAGGAGGAAGTAGGAAAAAGAGGAGGAAGAAGGAAAAAGAAGAGGAAGAAGGAAAAAGAGGAGGAAGAAGGAAAAAGAGGAGGAAGAAGGAAAAAGAGGAGGAAGAAGGAAAAAGAGGAGGAAGAAGGAAAAAGAGGAGGAAGAAGAAAAAAGAGGAGGAAGAAGGAAAAAGAGAAGGAAAAAGAGGAGGAAGAAGGAAAAAGAGAAGGAAAAAGAGGAGGAAGAAGGAAAAAGAGAAGGAAAAAGAGGAGGAAGAAGAGGAGGAAGAAGAAGAGGAGGAAGAAGAAGAAGAAAAAGAAGAAGTGGAAAGAAAAGAATAATAATAAAAAACAGAAAAAAAGAAAAAGAAAAAAGGAAACGTGAATTTAAAATTTGACACTTCTGAACAACTAAACAGAGATATATATTTTTTCTTTCTTTTAAACTGAATGAGAATCAGACAAGAAACAATGGTCTCGAACTGTCAGGAGATAAATTCAGTTTGGAAGTGGGTAGAAACAACTTCGCCAACTGTGTAGTTAATGAATGGAATAAACTTCCTGCAGAGGCAGTGAAATCTAGTTCAGTTCGAAACTTTAAGATTTGTTTTTGTTTAGCTGGCATTTGTCTGTTTGATTCTCATTTATTATTAGTTATATGTCAATTTATTATTATTTACTATTTACCTGTTTGTTTATTATTTAACTATACCTATGCATTTATTTATGTATTTTATTTGTTATTTACATTATTATAGTTTTTATTTATTCATTTATTATTATCATGATTTCTTTTTCGCATCCGACCTAGATATGGACCAAAAGGTCTCCTGTCGGTATGCTCCGCCTTTGTAATCCTTTGTAACTAAGCAGGGTGACTTATAGATAAGGAAGAGAACAAAACGCAGACGTCTTTGGGATAACAGCTGTGCCTTGCACGCTTCCTCCTTTCGTCGCATTGCGTTGCGCCTAACGTTATGGTGCTGTGTGACGTGATGCGAGTGTCCTGCAGCAAGTTGCATGCAACTTATGACGTGCCATGCAACATGCAGGTTGGGAGACGACAGCTCCTGTCCTTAATTCGAAACGTATATTTTCTATTTATTCATCTATTTATCTATTTATTTATCTATTCATTTATATATTTATATATCTATTTCTTTATTCATTCATTTATTTATTCATTTATTTATTTATATATTCATATATTTATTTATTTATTTATGTATTTATTCATTCATTTATTTATTTATTTATACATTTATTTTCTATTCATTATTATTATTTTTTTCTTTTTTACCCGGAGTTATATCATCTGGTGTTTGGTAAGATAAAGTTTCTTAAGTTTAATATGGAAGAACAACAACTCCATCAGAACAAAATAAACTGGCGTCTTTTTTGCACAGCTGGACCGCTGACAGTGAGAAGTTTGATACGGCATAGATGGGATAATGTTCTATTTATCTTTGGCTGTGTTGCTCTCCATAAGGTGATTTTAATCAGCTAAAGAGGGCGGGAGATGTGAGGTGAGATAAAACATTAACCAATGTGATATACCACACACACTGTCACTGTGGTTTGTTAACTGAGTTTAACGTTGAGTCCATTTATGTCATTTATGTATTTCATTCTCTGTCGTCAGGCATTTTTTAAGCATTATTTCGTAAACTCTGGGGCACTCTGAGATGGTATTCTTAAAAAAAATTTCCTTATATAAATCTTTCCTTCTATAAATCCTTGGAAGGGAAAGATTTTTCTTAAGTATGCGACCGTAAGAATCTTACGGTGGTATTCTTAACAAAAATTCTTCCCTTACATAAATCTTCCCTTATATAAATCTTTGGAAGGGAAAGAATTTTTTTTAAATACCACCGTCAGTATTTTCGTCGATGAGATAATTTCATTTTCTTGCGTAAATACTATAATCTTTAATTTCCTATCGTAGCACAGTTAGCTTGTTACAGATTGTTACAATGTAGTGTGGACAGTTTCCACTTCGATATGCGTGTGTGTGTGTGGGGACAGAATTTAGAAAAATCAGTAAGGTTTTGACAGAAACGAACCATGGTGGTCCCAAAAAAGTGCTGGGAGAGGTCTGGTTGGATACAGAGAAGGTTTTCGCACAAAGACTGTATGTATTTAGAACATTCATTCACTCATTCACTCACTCTCTCTCACTCTCACTCACTCTCACTCACTCTCACTCTCTCTTACCTCTCTTACTCTCTCTTGCTTTATCTCACTTTCTCTCTCTCTCTCTCTCTCTCTCTCTCTCTCTCTCTCTCTCTCTCTCTCTCTCTCTCTCATTCTGTATGTGCATGTGTGTGTGTGTGTGTGTGTGTGTGTGTGTGTGTGTGTGTGTGTGTGTGTGTGTGTGTGTGTGTGTGTGTGTGTGTGTGTGTTTATGTGCGTGTGTGTGCAAGAAGCATCTGATAAAGAAAGAGGAGTCCCCATGTGTTTCTCCTCTTTCATTCCGAGTTGCTTTCAATCCTCTTAATTTAGCTGTCCCACGTGACTTCTTCAGTGACAGGGTGTGTAAGCCATTCATGAAAAACACGAATAAACAAGAAAAAACAATAGCGTAAACAAGGGACCTAGGATCAGAGAAAGTAACTACGAAAAATAATTCATAAACTGGCCCATTCAAATCCAGCGGGTCTTTCTTTTTATGATTTTTAGGAGGCAAAAAGATTTATATTTTTTGTTGTGGCTGAAAAAATCTTGTGCTCTGATTTTTTGTTGTTTATTTACTTATGGAATTCATCAATACAGGAGAGACGCGACAGAGTGTACGAAAAAACACGATTTTTTTTTTCTTTCTTTATGTCCTAGGTAAGAGATATAAACCACTGCAGTATTGCAGGGCAATGTACCAGTGTTGTTCACAACAACTATAATCACCTCAGAACTGAACCCTGTCCTAAACAGGACATTAAACCGTTTCCCTGCGTTGCACAAACTCTCGTTTATTCTCACTGTCGCCAGGTGATTTTATTCAGCCAAAGGAGGCCTCCTATATATCAGTGAACCAATCAGCTGCATTTTGCGGATTTAGTTGTTTGTTTTAGTGGCTCCCTGGTGAGTTTCGGCTAAGCTCATCCTACAAGGGAGATAGACTAGGCGACATGGTGACAGCCAATTGGATGAGGCGGCACTAGACGATACATACAAATTCTTTGGTTTCTTGCTTAGATATCTACCAATGTTGCAAGTAGTCTATAGATGGGGACTACATCGCTGTGTGTGGTGTCTATCAACTGAAGGTATTTACATACATACATACATACATATATACATATATATATATATACATATATATATATATATGTATATATATATATATACATATATATATATCTATATATTTGAAGAAGACTTGTAGTCGAAATGTCTTGCTCCAACCCACGTCTTTCTACCACCTTTTCCACTTATCTGTTTTACCTTCATAGCAATATATATATATATATATATATATATATATATATATATATATATATATATTATATTATATTATATATATATATACATATATATATATATATATATATATATATATATATATATATATATGTATATGTATATATATATATTAAAAACCATCGCCATCTTGTCTTGCTTCTTTAGGTGCATTTTATTAACATTCTATTTGGCGTCATTTAGTTTATTCACATAAAGAACCTTCCCCCTCCACGTTGAAAATGGTAAATTAATCTCATTTCCATTTCGAATAACCCTATTAATTCATTCTAGCTACGGCTATATGACTTTATTCAATTGGAAGAAATCCCTCTTTGATAACGAGAAGGCTTAATGTTGAAGGTCACACTCAAGACTGACCAAAGTCCGCGAGGAGATGAAAACCGATTTGCGTTAAATACATACCAGTGACTTTCTACAATGTAGAAGACATCAGGAAGAGTCCCAGCGTGATTGTCATAGTTTCAGCCGAAACCTGAATCAGCTTTGAGGTGAGTCACAATGGCACAAGGAGCGAATGGAGCAATGGGTTACAAAAATAAAATAAAATAAAATAACAACAAAAATAAAGAATGAAAAAATGAAAGCAAAAAGAAGCACACAAAATATAAACATAGATGAAAATAAACAAGATTAAAAAACACATCAGCTTGAAATTATTTTGCTCAAATAAAAAAAAAAAGAAATAGAAAGAAAAAATAGTTGCCATTTCACGTTTGAATGTGATACAGTACATAACACCCGGTTTCTAAACTGTACATTTCACAGGACTTTGCCATTAGGTAGTTGTAGAACCTGTAAAGCAATATATTAGTTCAAACTGTGTCACACAACCTGAAACCGTAGTGCTAGTACATTGGGGAACAGCCGAAACATACCAAGAGAAACTCCTCCAAAGCTAGGAAATCAAATTAAGCATCTAAACTCTATCACACTGTCCCAAAACACTGAATAGAAGAGAAGGACGTGCTATGTCCGCTGGAGTTCTACTGCAACACATTAAAGGATTACTCTGTGTTATCGAGAAGAATATAAATTCATGTGAAATAATCTTTAAGATTCTAAAGGGAATTGACAACGTCAAAAGTGACAAAAGTTTTACATTGAATGAGAATCCGACAAGAAATAATGGTCTCAAACTGTCAGGAAATAAATTTGATTTGGAAGTGGGTAGAAACAACTTTGCCAACCGTGTGGTTAATGAATGGAATAAACTTCCTGCAGAGGCAGTGCAATGTAGTTCAGTTCGAAGCTTTAAGATTCGTTTAGATAAACACCTAAGCAAGATGCTGTAATGCCTGTCATTTATTTTATATTATTTGTCTATTTGTTTGTTATTATTTGTTTGTTTATTATTATTTGCTTGATTTTTATTTATTATTATTTATCTGTCAATTTATTATCATCTTGTATTTATCTGTTTGTTTATCATTTAATTATACCTTTGCATTTATTTATTAATTTTATTTATTATTATTTATATTTTTATAATTTTATGTATTTATTTATTCAATTGTTTATTTATTATTATTATGTTTTTTATCCTCGCATCCGACCTAGTTATGGACCAAAAGGTCCCCTGTTGGCATGTTCCTCCTTTGTAATCCTTTGTAATCTCTTTGGTAATCTGGAAGAAAACGGATTAGACAAACTCGTGTGACATAAATGAAATACCCCAAAGTAATAGTAACAACTCGCTCGCTGGCTGAGCGGGTTAGGGCGTCGTTACTTGCGGTGAAGGTCGAGAGGGATGGCGGTTCGAATCCTGCCACCGACGAAATCGAACCAAGGGCATGGTTTATTAAATTCCACGCTACAAAGGCCTCTGTAAGGGGCACCGTCCTTGCCTTTTGACGGGAGGAGTTTGTGACGTTAAACCATATCAATAGTAACAGTAACTGTTCCCACATGTTTTACTAAGAAGAAACTTTGAGTTTCACATAACTTAATAGATCTCTCCATGAAGAAACGCTGGACTGTTGCCTATGTTTCATTATGATTTTTTATCGTCCTGCATCCTAGATTAATTATTTCATTCACAATGAACTAAAATAGAAGGGAAAACGCTTCTTATACAGGGGAAGGTACCCTTTTGTGTGTGTGCGTATGTAGGCTATGTATGTGATTCACCATGGTCTTGGATCACGTGGTGGACTTGTGATCGACATATATTTCCCTCCCGGAAGAGAGCTCAGAGCTCATATATGACCGATCTATGGGTAATGCTGTTACCTTTACATGCACACACACACCCAACTCTCCGCCCACGATAACTGGAGTAACGACTCGCAGCAAAGCGATTCTGAAATTACTTCAGTCCTGAGAGGGATTCAAACCCGGACCGCCGTAGTGACGGGTGGGAACTCTAACCACTGCGCCATCGAGTCGTATGTATGTATGTATGTATGTATGTATGTATGTATGTATGTATGTATGTATGTATGTATGTATGTATGTATGTAGCATGTATGTATGTAGCATGTATGTATGTATGTATGTATGTATGTATGTATGTATATATGTATGTATGTATGCATGCATACATGTATGCATGTATGCATGTATGCATGTATGCATGTATGTATGCATGTATGCATGTATGTATGTATGTATGTATGTATATGTGTATGCATGTATGTATGCATGTATGCATGTATGCATGTATGTATGTATGTATGTATGTATGTATGTATGTATGTATGTATGTATGTATGTATGTATGTACTAACTTACAGGCTGAAAGAAGGAAGAAAAGGGAACCAATCACCAGTTGCCAGGTCTTCTTTTAGGAACAAATACAATAAAGAAAATCATGGTTGACAAGTATTTTGGGATCAGTCCGTGGACTGAGTGACAGCCCTTCGAGTCTGCACGAGTCTGCACCTCCGAAAGGAGGTGAGGATGATCCAAATTGACATCTGGTATAAACGTCTGATATTGTTCGGTATTTGTAAACACTAAAAAAAAAGAAAGAAAAAAAAGTTGAATTAAAGTTTTGAAGAGGAACTAATGCACTGGAAGTGGGTAGAAGCAACTTTGTCAACCGTGTAGTTAATGAATGGAATAAACTTCCTGCAGAGGCCGTGCAACGTAGTTCAGTTCGAAGCTTTAAGATTCGTTTAGATAAACACCTAAGCAAGATGCTGTAATGCCTGTTATTTATTTTATATTTGATTATTTGTTTGTTATTATTTGTCTGTTTGTTTATTTGCCTGATTTTCATTTGTTATTATTAATCTGTCAATTTATCATTATTTACTATTTACCTGTTTGTTTATTATTTAATTGTACTTACGCATTTATTTATTGTTTATTATTATTTATATTATCATAATTTTTATTTATTTATTTATCATTATTAATATTTTTTTCGCATCCGACCTAGTTATGGACCAAAAGGTCACAAATTCAAACTATGATAATCCTTTTATTTCTTGTACTTTGGTCGTAACTATCCAAATTGAGTGAAAATACATCAAGCAACACAAGAATTAGCACTTATCATCGTCAAACAAATGGTTGCAAATAAGACACTAGATCATTAATAGATACCAACAATCAACCGAATTCTTGAATATTGATAAGATTTAGAATCTAAATTAACCAGACCTGAATAGTTAGTGAACTAGATTACTTAACCCGATTTGCTTGAAAAAAGAAACTAGATCAATAACTAAACAAATAGGCTACCAAATATATTAATGAATAAAAAGATCAAATAATCAACAGAACAATAAATGAACATTACAACCAAAAAATAAATAAGCAAATAAATGAACAAATGAACTAATAAACAAATAAATGAGTAACTAAATAAACAATTATATAATCAAAATCATAAACAAACGTATAAATATACAAAACAAACCAACAACTAAACAAACAAACACACAACTAATAAAAAAGAATGAAACAAATACGTGAAAATAGAAAATAAAAGATCTTAAGGTCTATTCTTTGCACACACCCGACGAACAAGTGACGTCATTCTCTTTAGTCATATTGTAACGAAGCCCAGCCAGCCTATACTGTAAGCATCAGATTCAAGGACAGGAAACAACGAAACAAGACAAAGGAAAAACAATAAAGCAATTCAAACGCATCAGAATGTTTTACCTAAAGATATGGAAGCAGACTGGGTATACGATAGAGGAAGGCAATAAAGTCACTCTGTATGTTGTCTTTGCTGGCTGCAGAGCATATATGGTCTGTGCCAAAGAAGGAAAATCGGAAAGAGAGCAAAAATGAGGATGAGAAGAGGAGGGAGGAAAAGAAGGAAGGAAAAGAAGAGACAGGAATAGAAGATGAGATAGAATGAGAAGGTGAAGAAGTAGAATGAGAAAAAGAGGAGTCAGAATGAAGAGGTGGAGGAGGAGGAGAAGAGGAGGCAGAATGAGGAGTAGGAGGAGAAGAAGAGGAAGGGGCAGAAGGAGGAGGAGAAGAAGAGGAGGCAGAAGGAGGAGGAGAAAAAGAAGAGTAGGCAAAAAGAGGAGAAGAGTAAGAAGAAGCAGAAGGAGGAGGAGGAGGAGGAGGAGGAGGAGGAGGAGAAGAATAGGCAGAAAGACAAGGAGGAGGAGAGGAGGGGTCAGAAGGAGGAGAAGAACAGGAGAAGACGAAGCAGAAGAATGAGGAGGAGAAGAAGAGGAAGCAGAAGAAGGAGGAGGAGGAGAAGGAGGAGAAGAAGAGGAGGCAAAAATAGGAGGAGGAGGAGGAGGAGGAGGAAGAGGAGGAGGAAGAGGAGGAGGAAGAGGAGATGATGAGGCAGAAGGAGGAGTAGGAGAAGAAGATGATGAGACAGAAGAAGGAGGAGGAGAAGATGAAGCAGAAGAAGAAAAAGGTGAAGAAGAGGAGGCAGAAGGAGGATGAGGACGAGGAGGAGGAGGAGAAGGAGAAGAAGAAGGAGGAGGAGGAGGAGGAGGAGAAGAAGAAGGAGGAGGAGGAGGAGGAGGAGAAGAAGAAGAAGGAGGAGGAGGAGAAGAAGAAGGAGGAGGAGGAGGAGGAGGAGGAGGAGGAGGAGGAGGAGGAGAAGAAGGAGGAGGAGGAAGAGAAGAAGGAGGAGGAGGAGGAAAAGAAGAAGAAGGAGGAGGAGGAAGAGAAGAAGGAAGAGGAGGAAGAGAAGAAGGACGAGGAGGGAGAGAAGAAGGAATTAGAAAAGAAGGAGTAAGAAAAGTAGAAGAGGAAGAAAAGAAGAAGAAGAAGGAGGAGGAATAGAAGAGGAACGATATGAGGAAAAACAACAGTAACAACAACCTCAACAACCACCTCAGCAGCATTAGCCAACATTAATAACAACATTAACAACAGTAACAATATTAACAATATTGATAATAATAATAATATCAATAATATTAATGTTAATAATGATAATGATAATGACAATGATAATAATGATAATGATGATAATGATGATAATGATGATAATGATGATAATGATGATAATGATGATGATAATGATGATGATAATGATGATGATAATGATGATGATAATGATGATGATAATGATGATGATGATAATGATGATGATAATGATGATGATGATGATGATGATGATGATGATGATGATGATAATGATGATGATAATGATGATGATAATGATGATGATGATAATGATGATGATAATGATGATGATGATGATGATGATGATGATGATGATGATGATGATGATGATGATAATGATGATGATAATGATAATGATAATGATGATAATGATGATAATGATGATAATGATGATAATGATGATAATGATGATAATGATGATAATGATGATAATGATGATAATGATGATAATGATGATAATGATGATAATGATGATAATGAAGATAATGAAGATAATGATGATAATAATGATAATAATGATAATAATGATAATAATGATAATGATAATAATGATAATGATAATGATGATAATGATAATGATGATGATGATGATGATGATGATGATGATGATGATGATGATGATGATGATGATGATGATGATGATGATGATGATGATGATGATGATAATAATAATGATAATAATAATAATAATGATAATAATAATAAAAGTAAACAAATAGATAAAAAATAACACATTCAACTATCTGCTCTCCACGAGTGCACTAGGCTGCCATCATGTGTAGTAATTTACAATGTGAACAAGAAATCTAGTCCTGGACGACATGACGTCAAGTCTGCTTCGCTGTTTTCCGGATCAGATCGAAATTTTTCATTTCTATTCGTTTGCAAGAGTCAATACGAGAACAAATATTAAGAAGCATAAACTTTTTGGATTACAATAGCGTGTGTATTCAAAAATTATTAATAAAGTTTCCATGGAGGATAATAAATGGTATTTGATCACAGGTATAAAAAAGACGTGATTAAAACATACAAAAAGAGCAACAAAACAGTAAAAAAAATGATACATTTAGAAAAACGAACGCTACTTCAGCAAAACACAAGAACAAAAACATTTCTATTAAATTTTCTTTGTCGAATACTGAGTGAAATGTTCGTAAAATTCCAATACAAAGGTTTACAGACGAGCCGGATAGTTTAGTAAATTGCTACGATAGTTTAATAAATTGCTATGAATAGGCTGTAGATTTATAGCACCACTTTTCTAGAATTGAATGATGATATTTCATATGTTCTGAAAAAGAACGTTAGATTCTCAGTTGGGTCAAGGAAGGCCAAAACTGGAACAAAACTGGAACATATTGCACAAAAAAACAACAACAACAAAAAACATTTAACTCTGTTAGAATTTTGTTCATTTTCTTTGAAAACGAAAATGGGTTAGGTAATTAATGATAATTCTTTAACGCAATAGCTAGTGATATAACGAGTTTATATGAATTATACTCTATTTGATTCTGTTATCAAAAAGAAGATAATTAAGATATAGATTGTAACCAATGTCTTTCTTAGTTGTTTTCCTTTGAAAGAAGCATCTGAACATTAAATTAGAATTCTGTTACGTAATACTAACTGAAATAACAATTCATTATTACTTAAATGTTATTTGATTCCGTTATTTGAAGTATTATAATTAAGGTAAGGAATATTGTACCTAATATCTCTTAGTTAACTTCCTTAGGATTAACGAGATGTTAATTACTAATTCTGTTAAAATTCATCAAACTCATCAATCAATGTGGAGTGGGGAAAAAACTGCTATATGCGACAAAGCTTATTAAATTCATTTCAGATACATGTGATCTTTTTTCTTTTGTGAAATATATTGTGATAGAGGTGCGGAAAGGGAGGGAAATGTGCAAATTGTGGTATTGACTGTAGTCTTGACCAACAACTTGAGCGGAGCCTTGCCCGACAAATATAATCTTATTTTGTGCGGTCATATGAAAGTGACCAAAACTTGTCAAAGTTAAGCAAATAAACATAGATTTTGTTGCATTTATATATCTTTTTCTTCCAGCAAACGAATTTGGTTAATAGGAAACTACTCTACATTGAAACATATCAAATAATTAACAGAGAGATATATTTTTACCACATTCTGATATAACGTGGATTATGGTTGGGTATCCACAGTGTACGTTACACACACACACACACACACACACACACACACACACACACACACACACACACACACACACACACACACACACACACACACACACACACACACACACACACACACACACACACACACACACACGACTTGACGGCGCAGTGGTTGCATTCGCAACTGCTGCTACAGCGGTCCGAAATCGAATCCCGCCTAAGATGGAAATAATTTCAGTATCGCTGCGCTGCGAGTCGTCACTCCAACTCTCGTAGGCGGGGAGTTGGGTATATGTGTATGTGTAAGGTCACAGCATTACCCATTGATCGGTCATATATGAGCTCTGATCTACTACTACTACTACTACTACTACTACGTACTACTACTACGTACTAATACTACTACGTACTACTACTACTACTACTACTACTACCACTACTACTACTACTACTACTACTACTACTACTACTACTACTACTACTACTACTACTACTACTACTACTACTACTACTACTACTACTACTACTACTACTACTACTACTACTACTACTACTACTTCTACTACTACTACCATCTGTACTACCTCTACTACCTCTACTGCCACCATTTCTCCTGCCACTGCTCCTATTATTTTTTCTTGATAAATAATTTTACGAATTTCATTTTGTGCGACTGTTTTAAAAATATATATATTCGTTACAAGAGTATTAGATTGGTCTCAAATTCACCAATGACAGTGTCATAAACTATTTTGATTATTTTCGTTTCCGAACTTTTTGTTCTTATATTATCACTTATCCAATTTAGCGTGTCTCTAATTCGACTATAAAATCTGTTTCCTTGAAATTGAAATGTCTTTTGTTGGTTTGGGGGGAAGGTGACCTTTTTTCTATTGGACATAAATGACCTGATCTCAGAAGTGGAAAAGAAAAGTCTACACTTCACCCATATACACTACACTGTTCTTTGCTTGTTTCGTGTCTTCCAATCGCACTCAAACCCTAATTTGAGCTTACACTCATTCTCCCTAATATGTGATCAATAATGGGTACCTGGTAATGGTGGCCTTACGAGAATGACGTCGATGAGAATCATCTCCCACCTTCCATGTACTAAGACAGTCAAAAACCTTACCGCTATTTGGAAGCACGTCTCCAAGTAGTGGACACTCGGTTAGCTGACAGAGGTCAAAATCTATATCGATCTCGACAGTTTTCTTCTTCTGCAAGAGATCTGACAACCCTAGCATTCTCTACATCTCCTCCTAGCCCGTAATACAAGCTCAGACTCACATACATATACCAAAGGCTTTTTTTCCCATACAAGTGAGGTAGCAAAAAGAAAGAAAGAAAAAAAAGGGCATGGAAACTACTCCCACCCATTCCATCCCCGTCACACTCCCCTCCCCTCTACCCTCTTCCCACCCTCCTATATTGGCACCTCCTATCACATATATCTCTAATACCTCCCACAGTGTCTTCCTGTCTACACTGTCAAAAGCCTTTTCCAGATCCATAAAAACCCAAGATACATCCTTACCTTTTCCTATAGCTTTCTCAGATATCTGTCTTCCCACAAAAATCAGACTCATGCTAACACAATACTGAAAAGCACTCAAACTTTTATTCTTTGAGAGGTTTATGATAAGTCTCAAATTCTGTTTTTTGCTGGTTTCTGTCGGACTTCGGGGTCACAGTGAGCGAAACTCAATGAAACAAACCCACAATTGAATATGGATTCAACGGTTATTCTTTTTCGTATACTTTATTTCTTTAAATCATCTTCAATCTAGTATAATTTTCCACTAATTCTATAGTCATATACTGTCTGTTTCGAGATTAGCTCCCCCAAGATTGCACAAATTACATCAACCTTTAACACGTTCTTTGAGGTAAATTGAAAATATTTTCTTTCTTTGATTT
>NC_134778.1:6419259-6426759 GCF_046742065.1 Oratosquilla oratoria
TTCGCATACCAGCAGGGCAGGCTCGCCCACAAGCTTCCTTGCGTCTCTCTCTAACCCACGTTGTTATCGTCCTCTCTCTATCTCTCGTATCTCTCGCTCTGTTGTATCTATCTCTCGCATTTCTCGCTCTGCTATATCTATCTCAAGTATCTTTCGCTCTGCTATATCTATCTCTCATATCTCTCGCTCTGCTATATCTATCTCTCGTATCTCTCTACTATATCTCTCGTATCTCTGCTATATCTATCTCTCGTATCTCTCTACTATATCTCTCGTATCTCTCTACTGTATCTATCTCTCGTATCTCTCGCTCTGCTATATCTATCTCTCACATATCTTGTTCTGCTATATCTATCTCTCGTATCTCTCTGCTATGTCTATCTCTCGTATCTCTCTCTGCTATATCTATCTCTCGTATCTCTCACTCTACTATATCTATCTCTCGTATCTCTCACTCTGCTATATCTATCTCTCGTATCTCTCGCTCTGCTATATCTATCTCTCACATCTCTCGCTCTGCTATATCTATCTCTCGTATCTCTCTGCTATGTCTATCTCTCGTATCTCTCACTCTGCTATATCTTTCTCTCGTATCTCTTTCTCTATCTATTTCTCGTATCTTTCGCTCTGCTATATCTATCTCTCGTATCTCTCTCTCTCTGCTATATCTTTCTCTCGTATCTTTCGCTCTGCTATGCTATATCCATCTCTCGTATCTCTCGCTATGCTATATCTATCTCTTGTATCTCTCTCCTATATACAGATGCTTCCTACAAAGGACTCGGCGCAGAACTGTTGCAACAACACGAAAATTTTAGACCGATAGCATACGCCAGCCGCGCGTTAAACAAGCACGAACAAAACTACTCTGTCACTGAGATCGAAACTCTTGCTGTCATTTATGCTCTCAAACACTTCAAAGATATCATACTTGGATATGAAATACATGTACACACAGACCATCAACCCGTTCTCCACCTTCTCAAAGGCAAGAACCTCACTGGAAAACCAGCCAGATGGTTCCTCACCATTCAGGAATTCATGCCTACATTCCACTACGTCCAGGGCCATGTAAACACGATAGCTGATGCCCTTAGCAGACACGTAGCAACTATACAACAAGCCTCACAGCCGCTTGACATTACGCGAGAACGAATCATTTCCGCTCAAGCAACAGACCCCCTATGGAGAAGAATCATTCATTATCTCAACTCAGGTGACACTACCAATACAGACGACTTTCCTCCCAACATAGAAAATTAGACCAGGTTCTCTACCACACCACACCACTCACAAACAAAAACGAACCAAACCGCGCGGTTGCAGAATTGGTAGTCCCTACGGGACTTGTTCCGGATGTACTTCATATTCTTCACAATTCTCCATAAGCAGGACATTGCGTAAAAGAAAAATGCTTATCGCAAGCCAGATTGACATACTTTTGGCCCACCATGCGCAAAGACATACACACATACATAGATGCATGTCACTCATGTATAGCTCATAAAGGTCACATTAGCGGTCATGTACCTATACACAACTATCCAACACCTTCTAGACCCTTTGAAACCATTGCCATTGATCTACTCAAACTACCTCTCACCTCAAATGGAAACCAGTACCTCTTCGTCTGCATCGACCATTTCTCTCGTTTCTGCATTCTCTCTCCTTTAGCGGACAAGACAGCCAAAGGTGTAGCTCAGACCATCAACAACGTCATCTGCCCCTACAACGGCACTGAATTCAATAACGACATTCTCACCAATATCTGCAAACATTTCAACATTACCAAATGTAACACCACACCATACCACCCTAGCTCAAATGGACTTGTTGAACGTCAAAATCGGAAGATCCTCAACACACTAAGACACCTTGCACAGACATACGCTCATTGTGGGATGAACACATACCTATGATACAAGCCTGCATTAACAGCGCAATCAATAGATCAATCTCAGAATCATCCCACTTTGTTTTGTTCGGGTCAGATAAGAAAAAGCCGTACGACCTCCTCACGTCAGAACCCTCCCTCCATTGTGCTTGATTTCAACGACTACGTCAAGGTCACTCTGACAAATTTCAACACTCTTTTCAAGAGAGTACATGAGTCACTCACTCTCTCAAAAGCTGATATGATTAGATTGGCAAACGCTCACTCTAGGGATTGTAATGTTTCTGTAGGTGACATTGTATACAACACCAACCACCAACTCACCTCAAAACTTTCTCCCAAATTCCTTGGTTCATTTCGTGTCATCGAAACACTACCTCATAATAAGATATAAGCCTTCCACCTACGAGAACTCACAAAGGTTATCCTACACCTGGATAATGGCAAACCAGTTCTCAGAGGATTTGACATGGAGAATACACCTCTCCCCCTCATGCATAACCACCAGACACGACCGAGACACTAGACACAAACACCTCTACCACTCCACCGATCCTTACACCCCGTTATAGCCTCAGAAATAGAATTGTGTAAAGTCTCGCTTGGCCCCACAAATTCAGGCATCTAGTTTCAGACCAATAAATCTCATTCATTGTCAGCCATATCATACCACAAACAAGTATTTATTTTTGTTCTGTGAAAATCACCATTGTCACTCAGGGAAGGTCAACATCTTCACCTAGGGTATCCCCTTTTCTATCTTCTTCATACAGTTTGTACTCCAAGTTCGATGTGGACATTTCGAATGTGTCGCGAGGCCGGACACTGGTAGCGATGCCGAGCCCTGTTGGGCAACTAGAGCTTCTAGACAGCGTAATCTACTACCAAAAATCTACCTATCTACCTTGTCATATCTACCGCCTCTGCACGTCATCTATCGGCTCTCGTACATATGTACAGGCTATGCTATGCATCTCGCTGCACCCCGCTTTAGGAACGTGGTGGTATTCTTGACCTCACTAGAAACGCAATGGTCAAGCCACGGTCAAGCTTCTATAATTCATTTTGGCTCGTGACCTCTCAAACAACCGCAGCTGTGCAGCATCTCTGATACCTTGCTAACCAATGTTATTGCCACTTCACAATAATTTTTCCTTAAGGCAATTTTCTCCTGTCTAAGTTCGGACACCGTTGTACAATATCACACGACTATGTATCATCTCCTTAATTATATAAATCATGTAAGAGCCATTTAAATGTATAATCTCGCTGGTAAACAGCGTTTATGTATATAAATACCTCTTCGGAAACCTTGCCACGAGCCCATGTATATAAGGGTTATGCTCTCTGTGAGAGAGTGATTTTTCTACACAAATAAAGACTAGAAAGCTCCGGCTGTTTAAGATCGTCTCCACGCGCTCGCCATCCAGGCCGCTCGCCAAAGCCACATATCGCTACCATCACCAAGATATATATATTGTTGACTTTGCTACACAACTCCAACAAATATATATATCTATATATCTATATATATATATATATATATATATACATATATATGTGTGTGTGTGTATGTATATATTGAGACATTGTGAGAGGTTTGAGGAAGGAGGAAGAGAAAGACACGGGTCTAGGGCCGAGTTTATTCCTGACCGATTTCGCTTACAGCTTCTTCAGAGGACTGTAGACGCTGACGGTATACATACAGTAGTAGTCCGACACCACAATACCACCAACTGGGCAAGGGACGTGGGTCGGTGAACAGAGACCTGTAAATAATTAATTCATCACTCACGTAATTTTTCTCATTTTATATTCTTACTCATCTTGTATACATGATTTGAGAAACTCATGTTATTTTATCTTATTTATCTATTTAATTTTATTTTACTTATTCTCACTTGATTAATTAATTATCTAAACACACACACACAAACACACACACACACACACACACACACACACACACACACACACACACACACACACACACACACACACACACACACACACACACACACACACACACACACATTCGTATACCTTCATAATCTGTCATATCTAATGGTTTTTATATTTTCTTGAACTCGTAGTAACATGTTTATGCTTAAAACGCAATCTTTGATTGACTAATTACTTATCAATTAATCAACTAAATCCCATTGAGCTCTCTGTCATATCTGAGGAGCGAGTGTGTGTATTATACACATTTAGTCCTTTGTTACTACTAAAATTAATTTGAAAGCATTTGTTTAATCCTCTGATATTTAGCTGGCTGAACGAGTGAAGGCGTCGTTACTTGCGGCGAAGGCCGAGGGGATGGTGGTTTGAACCCTGCCACCGGCGAAGTTGAACCAAGGGCAAGGTTCCTTAAGTTCCACGCTATAATGTACTCTGTGAGGGGTACCGTTCCGGCCCTCCGATGGGGGGAGTTTGTGACATTAAACAATATCATATCATCATATCATATCATATATCATGTCATGTCATATTATATCATATCATGTCACCTCTTTTCTTTTATACAAGTCTGAGTGAAAATGGGTCCTGTACATTCCAGATTCTATTTACTTGAAAGCATTTTGACAAAACATTTTAGGGCACACTGTACTTTCCAAGAGCTAATGAGTTCAAGCCACGTTATTTCAACTCCAGTGTCTGTTTTTGAGTAAATTATTACGTGGTCATACACTAGGTTGTGTCTATACATAGCAGTCCTTTTAATGCTGCTGTGTGTCATCCCGTGTGTGTGTACTAGTACGTGTACATGTGCGTGTGTGTATGTGTGTGTATCCACACACACAACACACACACACTCACACACACACACACACACACACACACACACACACACACACACACACACACACACACACACACACACACACACACACACACACACACACACACACACACACACACACACACACACACACACACACACACACACACACACACACACACACATACACACACACACACAAACACAAGCACGCACACTCACACAACTATTTTTCGACAATATTTTATTGTTGTTTATTTTGATATCAATATCCAAGGCTTCTATCCTTGGAGACGAAGTAATAAAGGTGTCATAACATATATGTTAGGGAAGAGATTCAAGTGAAGCAGTAATTCGCCAGAATAACACTTTTCAGTACATCTTAGTTTATTGTTCTCTTTGTGTTTATTCTTGGGGTTTATTATATCGAAGACTTTACCTTGACTTGACAGATTCAGATCTTCGCCTTCACTTGTTAAGTTTAATAAAGTAATATTAAATTGTTATTGTAACCTTTCATGGTACCATCGTCATTGCATCTTCACCCATACATACATACATACATATATCAAGGCTTTTTCCCCCTTACAAGGGAGGTAGCCAAAAAATAAATCTTCACCCATAATAAATTGTTATTGTCACCCCCAATGATTTTGTCGTATTTATTTTTTTATGTATATTCCAATCACTTATCTTTTATTTATAGTTGTGTAAAATTATTATAATGTTTTAGCCAAATTTATATCGGGATAGGGAAGAAATTCTTCTATCCAAATGGCGTAATAAACAAACAGAAAAAAATACAAAAAGGGTTTATCAATATTAGTTTCCTTTTTTCCAACGGAAACAGAAACTTTTCTTAAACTCACCATCCCACTGTCAAGCAGCGGTAAGTGAAAAAACCCTGATATTGCAAAGCCCGACGTTGGGTCGCCTCCTCGCCTGGCCACGTCTATCGGGAACCAATGCGGTGAGTCCACATCAGCTCCTGGGATTCAGACTCACAACCACTTTCTCATACGTTCCAGACTGTATCCACTGGGGCTATTGCGCGGCTCAAAAATTGCTCAAAAGTGAATGAAATTGTTTCGCGGTGATGCGATGGAGGACGAAACAACGTTCCCCGGCCGCCACGGCACGCGCCCGGGACACAAACGGAAAGATCAACCCAGAGTTTAATCAGCGCGTAACGACCACATTCAGGTCATTCAGGCAATATCGGGTCAATATATTTCCGGGGAAGTCATTACGCGTTTCAAATTGTCTTTAGATTCGAGAGCCTATTCGATTAGTTAAAGTATTACGACGTGATGCTCCGTAATGAAACTCTTTCGAAGCTTACTCATTCTATTTGGTCTCATCTACGTCATCTGCACGATCTATGATTAAAATGGTTATATCTTCATAACTTAAAGAAATACTACAACAGAAGAATAAGATCCAGCTTGTTCCTCTTCTTTCGACATCTGTGCGCCCTTTGGTAAATAAGTATGGATCATTGGTCATAAGGGAGTATACGAGTATGTGTGAATATGTTTACACGCACAAGTGCATATGTGTGCATGTGTGCGCGTGTATGTGCGTGCGTGTGCGTGTGTATGCGTTTTCGTGTGTGGATTGCGTGCCTGTGTGTACGTGCGTGTGTACGTGTGTATGTATATATATATATATATATATATATATGTATTTACCTAATTGTACCTAGTTGTACTTTACGGGAAGGGGAGCTATGCTCGTGATGTCCCGTCTTCATATCTCATTTTATCTAAACTATTTTTATGTGTGTGTGTGTGTGTGTGTGTGTGTGTGTGTGTGTGTGTGTGTGTGTGTGTGTGTGTGTGTGTGTGTGTGTGTGTGTGTATGTGCGCGTGTGTGCGTGTCTCGTAAAGCTTGTAGTTGAGTAATTCTACCGTAAATCACCCCCCACACACAAACGCAAGATCAAGATACACATCATTTAAAAATTTCACATTAATCTTTTCGACCCTGACGACATTTTAAAGATTTATATTCTGCCTAAACACAGTTCTATTCATAATAGTGAAACCTGTAATTATGTAAGGGTCAAAGCTTAAAAGCAAAGCACATTTAGACTCTCCGATATAAATATAGGAAATAATCATGTCAAGACATCTTGTTTGAATTATGATGTAATCTAATTAGACGTGCAAGAACCAGCGAGACGCGCCCTCATAGCCCAGCTTCTACTATCGTGATTTACGACCATAAGGAAGCCAATAGTTAAATCAGGACTTGATATATGTCTCTTAGCATAAGATCTCAGGCCTTCTAGATATTTGCCAAGCGTCACATATACGCCACACAAGGTAAGGCTTAGTAGAACAAAATGCTAATGAAAGTTAAAAAAAGAATATCTATTTTTTATTTTTCGTCTATAATAAGCAAAATTAAGGTTTTTATTAACAAATACACGAATATGTACATTTTCTTAGTTACCTCTAGTAGAACAAAAATGCTGATCAAAGATAAAAAATTATTTTATTTCTTCTTTATTTTTCGTCTATAATAAGCAAAATTAAAATTTTATTAACAAATACACGAATATGTAGATTTTTTTAGTTGCCTCCATTAGAACAAAAATGCTAATCAAAGATAAAAAAATATATATATTTTTTTTCGTCTATAATAAGCAAAATTAAAATCTTTATTAACAAATACACGAATATGTAGATTTTTTAGTTGCCTCTAGTAGAACAAAAATGCTAATCAAAGAAAAAAAATAATTTTATTTCTTCTTTAATTTTCGTCTATAATAAGCAAAATTAAAATTGCTATTAGCAAATAAACGAATATGTATATTTTC
>NC_134778.1:6439259-6449259 GCF_046742065.1 Oratosquilla oratoria
GAAAGAAATTAAGAGAGGAAGAGGAGGTGAATCAAATAGAGAATAAAAGGTAAATGGCGCAGATGGAGATATGGTAATGGAAGAAACAACAGAGAGAAGAAGATGGACAGATTACTTTAGGGAGTTGCTAAATGTGAAGGAGGACAGGGAGGGAAATGTAGCTGCAGTGGGCAGAGCTAAAAAATGACACTGATGAGTGACAAAATCGAGAAGAGATAAGGAAGATAAGATGAAGGCAGCTTTTAAGATGATGAGAGCAGGTAAAACACTTGGGTTGGATGGGTATCATGTGGAATATTTCATGTAAAGAAGACTTTATATTCGGGGGGATGTACGTATGTCCAGAAGGACAGCTTAGTCATGGGTTACCCTTTGATTGTCACTGTATGGCAATTAGTTTTCCAGATCTATCCCAAAGCCCCAATATCATCGTCCTGAGAGATAATCAACAAATACTCTGCTCATATTAGAAGAATTCTTAAAGCAGCTTTTTTTTTTTTTTTTTAGTATGAATATTAATTAATGAATATGTAAGTGATAGACAAGTAAACAAATAGAAACAAGCAAACAAACAACAAATAAAAACTAAGCAAATAAACAAATAAGTGATAAATAAATAAGTAAACAAATACACAAACAAGTAATTAATACGTAAATAAGCAAAATAAGCAAATGAACAAATAGAAAACAAACAAACAAACAAGCAAACAAAAATAAACAAATAAGCAAAAAATGAAAAATAAAACACATAAACTAGTAAACAAACAAACAAATAAACAAGTGAACAGGTAAACGGGTAAATAAACAAGCAAACAAACAAATAAGCAATCAGGTAAATGTAAAAATAAAAATGAATATAATTACACATGACAAGAGGAGGGGAGTAATGAATCAAATCAGATAAGAGAATTGAAGGGAATTGATTTAGCTCTATTAATGTGATTATACATTTCATAGACAAACACTAGATAGCTCTAGTTTGCTATGGGTGGCCCCCCTACCTGAAGGTCGTTTTGACTGAGCGACACCCCTTCAATCCTCAACCCACCCCTAGCTTGAATAATTGTGAGAAACTACGCCAGGAGGCGCGCAACTGCGGCCAAATCCGTCTCATTTGCCCTTTGATGCACTTGGACTATTGGGTCAGGCAACAGTCTCTGCTGGGAATCGGAGAGAAGTGCGGGACTCGAACCCACAACAAAGCAAATGTGAGAACAACACGCTTACAATTACACCTGTTGAATGATTGAATAGATTGTGATATAGTGGCCAAGTGACAAAGTCTATAAAATACTTAAAGCTATGCTGACCGAGCAACGTTTTATGATTTCCTTAAGGTCACCGATTTTCCAACACTAATATATACACGCACTTAAAACCCACTACCGGAGAAATAGTATCAGAAGTACAGGGGAGCCGTATATTTAGACTACTATCAGTAGTCCTCTTCAGCTGAAGAGGGCTCCAGATAGTAGTCGAAATATACGGATTTCCTGTACTTCTGTTATTATTTCTCCGATAGTGGGTTTTAAATGCATATTTACAAATGTGTCATAACATTACACTTTCCCACTAATATATACCTTCTGGGCATCTATCTCGTATCAATGATAAAGCAACCTTGTGTAAATCCATAAAGAAAAGTTCAATTTGAACTTGTGTTATGGTACTTCTACAACGCGGATAATTCTAATTGTCAAAATACCTTCTAGAAATCAAAATGAAATATTTGAGTCATTGAAATAATTCATCAAAAGTTAGTTGAAAACATACACAAGCGATGCCATATCAACACAGTTAACCCCACTAATGCATGGATCTCTTCTCAGCTAAATAAAACCGTTTGATATTCGCCAGAATAAAATCCTTGGAGATGCGAGTTCAGAGTCAACAGGTTAATGACAACCAACAAAGAAGACTCGATTAGTCGGGTCTGTTTCGTCGGTTTCCGTCAGAATTGTTCCGACCCGAAACATTAATTCACAGACAAGAAGTACACGCCAGAAGAGAAGCCAAAGATAACTTCCGATGCCAAATGACGTAGAGTGTACTGTTATGAAAATTATCAAAGTTCACACGATTAACTAAACCCAACCCGACCTTTCATGACTTGATCTGACCTATTTGATCTATCTGACCTGACCTAACTTGATCTGACCTAACCTGATCTGACTTATTTTACCCAATTGACCTGAATTAGCACACCTGACCCTGACCTGACCAGGTTAGATTAGAGCATACCAGACCTGACCTGATCTGACCTAACTCGACCTAACCAACCTAATCTGCTCCATCTTGACCTAACTTGACCTGACCGGATCGAATTTAACTTGACCAAACCTTCCATTTTACCCGACCCTTTCCGACCTGGCTCGACCATATCAGAATCCAAATCTACTTGGGCTAACCTGACCTAACCTGACCTAAACCGATCTACAGCGACCCGACCCGACCCGACCCCACTCGACCTAGCTCGGCCTAACGTTACGCCTTTTAGTGGAAAAGAATTTATAGGCCAGTGTTCCTTTTGTGAATGAACTTTGGCCTCTAAAGTTTGTTTATAGGCGATTCTCTTTTTCACAGAAGTTACATTCCAATCCCCATATGGAAAAGTGCATATATATCTAAATGCTATCGCTTACTACATAGTCACATTTCTAAACATAAATAAATAAATAGATGAATAAATAAATAGATAAATAAATAAATAAATAAATACATAAATACATAAATACATAAATACATAAATACATAATACGTATATACATAAATACATAAATAAATAAATAAATAAATAAAATAAATAAATAAATAAATAAACAAATAAATAGATAAACAAATAAATAAATAAATAAACAAATGAACAAATAGATAAAAAAATGAATAAGTAAATAAATGAATAAATAAATAAATAAATAGATATGTAAATAAGCAAATGAATAAATAAATAAACAAAATAAATAAAAATAATAATAATAAAAACAGATGAATAAAATAAAAACCAAAACAAATGAAATAAGCAAAATTAAGAAAAAATAACATACAATGAAATAATGAAATAAAATAAAATAAAATAAAATCAGAATGAAATCAAATATAAACCAGTATGAAAGTTAATATGAAACAGAATAGAATAAAATAGATAAGATAATTATAGATGAAATGGGATACAATAGAATAAGATAGAAAATTCAATAATTAAATAAGTAAATGAATAGAGGAATATTAAAAAAAGACAAATAAACTGTTAAATCAAACCAAGGGCATAAATCTTGATCCATTTAAAAATTCTCACTATGAACTTATTACTGATTACCCAAGACCTTTTCCTGTTGAAAAAATACATTTCACTAGAAAATACTGTATATAAAAATATGCAAAGACATCAACAGAGGCTATATTTATGGAGCAAAATCCTCTACGTGTTTCAAGACTTGTCCACGACTGTCCATGGCTGTGGCGTTGAATGGCCACTTGTCTGTCCTTCTAGCTCCATCGAGCTCTCCAACTTTGATATCCTTTCTTTCATAAATAACATTGAATTTCGGAACCAAGCTTTGAAAGCGAACACTGCCTAAACCGTCCAGTGATACTTTGGCATTCTAAATGACCTTTTACTGCTCAAAGTCATTCAAACTGTGTTCGTTTTTAGCTTCTGGTGTAAATACAAAATGTAACACGTTTGCAATGTTGTTCTCCCTTGGGTGAACTTTACTTGATGTCTGTACACTTACTCTCCGAAAGCATACCTAAGACAGGCAGATGATCAACCCCCTCCCTCCCCGGAAATGTAACGTTTTTTCCAGGAACGTTTTCATATATCTTTAACATGGATTTTTATATATTTTTATTTGCAATGGATCAGTATAGTATAGATATAGCTTTAACTTGTATGAATCCAGCTGAACACCAACGCAACCTATAATCTCTTTTTTGGATGTCTTTTTACCCTTTTATTCCTTTACTTAGTCTAGTAACTTTGGTTGGAAATGCACAAATGCAATAAAGATGAAACTTTACATTGTAGTCCAACCACTTGAATACAAACGCCATCTGTTGGAGTTTGGTCGACTTTTCCAGAAAGATGTTCATATTCATCCGAGTTCAATGAACTCCTTGTCGAGGCAGGATTTTAATTATTTTAAGTTTGATAACTAGGAAGAAATCTTCAATCTCATGTACCATGGAGAATATAAATTTTTCTTTAATTTCTAAGGCAGCTTATACTTGTGACGAATAAAGGTGATATGTAGAACAGCTATGACAAACACTCCTTGTCGAGGCAGGATTTTCATTATCTTGTTTTTGATAACTAGGAAGAAATCTTCAATCTCATGTACTATGGATAATATAATTTTTCTTTAATCTTTAGGGCAGCTTATACTTATGACGAATAAAGGTGATATGTAGAATAGCTATGACAAACACTCCTTGTCGAGGCAGGATTTTCATTATCTTGTGTTTGATAACTAGGTAGAAATCTTCAATCTCATGTACCGTGGAGAATATAATTTTTCTTTAATCTTTAGGGCAGATTATACTTGTGACGAATGAAAGTGATATGTAGATCAGCTATGACAGACACTCCTTGTCGAGGCAGGATTTTCATTATCTTGTGTTTGATAACTAGGAAGAAATCTTCAATATCGCATACCATGGAGAATATATTTTTTCTTTAATCTTTAAGGCAGCTTATATTTGTGACGAATGAAGGTGATTTGTAGAACAGCTATGACAGACACTCCTTGTCGAGGCAGGATTTTCATTATTTTATGTTTGATAACTAGGAAGAAATCTTCAATCTCATGTAGCATGGAGAATATAATTTTTCTTTAATCTTTAAAGCAGCTTATATTTGTGACGAATGAAGGTGATTTGTAGAACAGCTATGACAGACACTCCTTGTCGAGGCAGGATTTTCATTATTTTATGTTTGATAACTAGAAAGAAATCTTCAATCTCATGTACCATGGAGAATATAATTTTTCTTTAATCTTTAAAGCAGCTTATATTTGTGACGAATGAACAGCTATGACAGACACTGTTTTTCCATTAAGGAGACGTTAAAGAAGAAACTATATTATTTTTGTAATTTTTTCAACAATAAACATATTTTCTACCCTTAAAGGACAACATCGCACCAAGAGGTAAAGTCTAAGAAGTGGACAAGGAAAGATTTAGTTCGGGTAGAAGAACGGAGGGACAATACAAGTTAACAGTGATCAGCATTCGTTTTTCGAGTGGAAATTGATTTTCAATCATAAAAGAACGCTATGTGACTCTGGTCCGTAGGGATCCCATGAAAGTTACTAAAACATCGACTGCATAAAATATGATATCAATATCTTATACGGTTTGGTGAAAAACAAAAATCAAATGAAATATGCATACAATTAGTTTCCTGAACATAGATATACAATCTTTGGTTAAAAAGAGGAAAATATCTGATAAGGCCTTGATACTGATACTGATCTTGATAATATTAGATATGACATTGAATTTATACAATCAGTCTTATCAAGCAAGGAGACGACTCTCTTTGACGTCCGTCTAGTAGAACCTCAACATATAATCTGCCGCCATTAGTCCTTGATATTAGATCAACACAGTATTCAGTTGTTTTTATCACTGTACTCACTAAAGGATTGACACTGCCCATGATGTTGTGGACTCTCTATGCCAGAGTATATGGCATTGTTGTGATGAAAAAAGGACATACTTTGAAATCTAAAAAAGAAAAAAAAAAAGAAAAAAAAAAGTCTAGTATCTAATCTAGCAAGGGCTAGCATGAAGAATATGAAAGCATTTCAGTGTCTCTCATGACTACAGAGGAAAAAACTATACATATGTATAGGTGTTTTATAAAGTACATTACCATATCCGGTTGTTCGTATCTACACAACAAGCGGCTGGCATGAATGAGTTGAATGGGTTAAGTAACAGAATTCGAATCTTCAAGTCACTTGCGCTCCTTGTTTTCTTGTACGGCTGTGAGACATGGACACTGAATGTTAACTTGAAGAAGAGTCTTGATGTCTTTGGCACGAGATCAGTGGTTCCCAAACTGGGGGTAAATCACCCCTTAGGGGTAATTTAACAATTTGTCGGGGGTAATGGAGGGATAACATTATTAGTTATATGTCAGTTTATTTTAATTTACTATTTACCTGTTTATTATTTAACTATACCTATGCATTTATTTATGTATTTTATTTGTTATTTACATTATTATAGTTTTTATCTATAAATTTGTTATTATTATGATTTTTTCGCATCCGACCTAGATATGGACCAAAAGGTCTCCTGTCGGCTTGCTCCGCCTTTGTAACCCTTTGTAATCCTTTGTAAAAAGTTAAGAATTCTGAAAATCAGGAAAACATTGCAGTACCTGGCATTACGATTAATGTTAAGTTAGTATTAGAATGTAAAGTTGTAAAGTAAATCTATTATAATTAAGTAGTAAAGTTAAGCCGAAAAACAGTAAATATAAAAAACTAATATACATTATCAGAAAAGAAGAAATAGTGTGCAAACGTTGCCAGGCTGGCCCTTTCAAATACGAAGCTAAAAATTCCTCAATTAGCTTCAAGCATGCAACTCCATCCGTCCCACTGATGTTCTCGACATCTTTGGCAATAGTCATTAGATATGCACAATGTTCAAATACAAAAGATAAATTGAAAATTTATCTAGTGTTTTGATTTAGCCATATATATCAATGCTGACAGCATTTTGTGTTAGGGGTAATATGCTTAAAGTGGCACGTTGAATTGGGTAATAAGCTGAAGAAGTTTAGGAACCACTGCACTAGATGGTTTCGGAGAATCATGGGGCATTGTTAGTTGCAAGCATAATTCGTGAAAATCATCTCCGGCTATATGGGCATGTGGCAGGTTTCCTTCATGTTTCCTTCATGTTGATCCTATTCAGCGTTATCTCTACAAAAGACAACCCTCGATGGAGGAGACGAAAGGGACACTCACAGAGAATTTATGGCTGGGGGGAAATTAACTGAACCTGTCAAAAGTTGATTGGCATGGGAAGGGTGACTGCATGAGAGCTTGCCGGAGAGACCATGAGGACTGACGCTGGCGTGTATGTGAAGCAACGTGCTCCCTGGAGTATTACCTCAATTGATTGATTGATTGATTGGTTGATCGACTCACTGATTCTACACCAGTTGTCCTTGCACAAAAACATGAAGACCATACGAGATACTTCAAGTTCACAAATACGCATATACTGTAATATTGCAGGCAATCAAACTTGTCGTATGATAAAGTACAACTATAGAAATAATTGTATACCTTTTGTTGTCTACTAGCACATTGTTATGGCCTTTATTAAATCGGCGCATTTATGCTTGCGAACAATCTCACACAGGACGAGAAGGATGTCTGTATATACAGTTATTTAATTGTAATGAGAATTATTTTTGTAAGCAAAGATGTATTAATACAACAAAATAAGATGTTTATTTTCATGAGGCTGATACGTCACAGGACGTTCTAGTGTCCTCAATGGCACAAAGAGGGTGAATGAGAGGAGGTCATGATGATGATGATATCGATGATGATGATGATGATGATGATGATGATGATGATGATGATGATGATGATGATGATGAGGAGGAGGAGGAGGAGGAGGAGGAGGAGGAGGAGGAGGAGAAGGAAAAGTGGAGGAAAAGGAGGAGGAGAAGGAAAAGGGGAAGAAAAGGAGGAGGAGGTGGAGGAGGAGGAGGAGGAGGAGGAGGCGGAGGAAGAAGAGAAGGAGGAGGAGGAGGAGGAGGAGAAGGGGAGGAGGAGGAGGAGGAGGAGGAGGGAGAAGAGAAGAGCTCTTTGCGTCGTCTTGACGACGGCCCCAAGATCGCAGCAAATCGTTTCCTCCCAAGTTTAAATCGGAAGCAATGAGAGTCTCTATCTCTTTCTAATTACCTCGACGTTCTCTCTCAGCGTCTCTACTTTAGCGGCTTTCGTACCGTGTGTGCTCAACTTGTTCGCTGTGTATCATCTCCCATAGACAAAGCCTTTCCAAGTTTAATACAGACTGTTCTTTTTTTTTCTATAAGGAGCATCTGAAACGAGGAGAATTGCCAATAGCTATAACTGAAAAATTCAGAAATTTAACCTACTTTAGCGGTTTTCGTACCGTGTATGTTCCAATTGTTCGCTGTGTATCATCTCCCATTGGGCCTTTCCAAGTTTAATACAGACTGGGTTTTTTTTTTCTATAAGGAGCATCTGAAACGAGGAGAATTACCAATAGCTCTAACTGAAAATTCAGAAATTTTCCCTATTTAGCGGCTTTCATACCGTGTATGTTCAACTTATTCGCTATGTATCATCTTCCATAGGCAAAGCCTTTCCAAGTTTAATACAGACTCTTTTTTTTTCCTATAAGGAGCATCTGAAACGAGGAGAATTCCCAATAGCTATGACTGAAAAATTAAGAAACTTAAAGTATTTTGAACACCAGAGTCAGTTTCTCATTTTTGTGACATGTATTTTTGGAAATTAGTTTTCATTTCTCGTGGTAATACATTTCTATATACGCCAGTTCCCTAATGATTAAACTGCTTCTTTTCGTAAATAATATATCCGGATAATTCAGATACAACATTGAGTCAGATGTGGATGTCTTCTGATACGACCAAAATCACAAATTTTTAACAGTTTGTAATCCACTGATCATACTAGTATCGTATCATGCGTCATTACTCCTCTTCAAAGTATTTCCTCTATCGAATGTAATATCATACACATCACTCAATGCACTCTTACTTTTATGAACAAAACGAGTCTGTTGTGATTCAAATTACACAATACTCCCGTTGTACAATCACCACATAAATTCTATCATCCTCAATTATAACAACACAATCGCATGGTCGATGATGTCCTCAAGTATAGAGCCGCTTGCGAATCGTTGGGGACAAAATACAATACAACACAATTGCAAATTTCGTTGTAGAATATCTTGTATATCTCACTGTATACTGCTTATCTAATAATAAAAGAAGGAGCACAGACTATTTTAAGGATATCATTCTAATCGTGTGTTTAAGTGACCTAAGGTCAAATCGAGGGGGCTGATTAAAAAACGGGTGCTGGTTTCATGCGTAACTCTAAATTCTAGATATGTTTTCACCCTGTCAGGCTCGTCTGATATTTTACAAAGGCAATATATATATATATATATATATATATATATATATATATATATAATATATATATATATATATATATATATACATACACATATACACTGAATGGTTCCCAGTGATCAATTAATATCTTTTTTCAACCACAAATCACCTTTAATTCCATGCCACCGCAGTCGAGACTGAAGAATCGCTCGATGGAGGCATCCGTTGGAAATTGAAACGTGGGCGAGCCGAGGATTCGAACCCAGCTAACCCGTAACAAAGTTACAGTGACTTAAACCAAGATAGAGTATTGGTTTAAGTCACTGTAACTTTGTTACGGGTTAGCTGGGTTCGAATCCTCGGCTCGTCCACGTTTCAATTTCCAACGGATGCCTCCATCGAGCGATTTTTCAGTCTCGACTGCGATGGCATGGAATTAAAAGTTATTTGTGGTTGAAAAAAGATATATATATATATATATATATATATATATATATATATATATATATATATGTGTGTGTGTGTGTGTGTGTGTGTGTGTGTGTGTGTGTGTGTGTGTGTGTGTGTGTGTGTGTGTGTGTGTGTGTGTGTGTGTGTGTGTGTGTGTGTGTGTGTGTGTGTGTGTGTGCAAATAAATCACAAAAATACGTGATTCACAAAATGTGTAATAAAACCACTTGGAAAATAAAATGAAAGGTGGCCGAAGGAAAATGTCTTGAATAGACGAAAACGTTTGGTCACCTTTCATTTTATTTTCCAAGTGGTTTATTACCCATATGTATATATATATATATATATATATATATATATATCTATATATATATATATATATATATATATAAATATATATATAGA
>NC_134778.1:6454259-6466759 GCF_046742065.1 Oratosquilla oratoria
TATATATATATCAGTCAATCAGATCAGCCATCCTGAGTCCCTTGCTGAACAAAGACCTTTATAGCATTCCATGATTCACACAACCGCGCCAACCTTTGCCACGTCAATCCTGCAAACTTCTTAATCTCGCCTCTCCCCTTTTTGTCTGCTCTCCCTCTTCCACACTTCCCATCTCGTGGCGTCCACTCAGTAACACACTTGCTCCAACCCTCATCACTCGTTCGAACTAACTTACCTGCCCAATACCACTCCCTCTCTTTCACCGCCTCCACAATATCTTTCACTCTAGTCTGCTCTCTCACCCAACTTGCTCTCTTTTGGTCTCTTAGCGTTATTCCCATCATTGACCTCTCCATTCTCCCCTGTGCAGTCCTTAGCTTTGTTTCCATGGCCTTCGTTAGTTTCCAAACCTCACACCCGTAGATTATTGCTTGCAGAATGCATTACTTATAAACTTTACGTTTCAAACATAAAGGTAGACAGCCTCTCAGGATTTTATTACATTTACCAAACACTTTCCAACCAAATGTAATACATCTTTTTATTTCATTATCCTCAATGTTTCTATATCTCGTATTTTTCTTAACCCATTGTGTTAAGGTGTATTCCATGGTCATATCCAGTAGAATGTTACTCCATAGTTCTTCACACCCTTTTACTATTATTTCTTCCCAGATTATATCCTTTGCATTAAAATCACCCATAATTACTTTCTTACCACCCTCCTTCAGTGACTCATTTAGCAAATACATTGTGCCTCCCAGTAATTCAAAATGATCTCTATCAGACCAAGCCTGTGTTTTTGATGGCACATACACTGCTACAATTTTTCTTTTTTTTCATACTTTTGTTTACAATTTGAATCATGTGGGCGAAATGTCCACAAAGGGTGGTTTAGATATTTAAAATTTTGCTGGCAAAGGGTACTAGGGGAATAATGTGAGGCGATGTTTAACATCTCGCCTCACATTATTCCCCTAATACCCTTGGCCAGCAAAATTTTAATTTGAATCATAATTAGTTCCACATTATCTTTGCCTTCATTTTTCTTTGTCACATTTAATCCCGTTTTTGTCAATATCATGACATCTCCTCCCTGCATGCCTGTTCTATTTTTCGCCCAGTGGTTGGATAGATTTTGTCCCACTATACTTGTTGATAAAGGTCCTTTCAGTTTTGTCTCCACAATTCCAATAATGTCAGGTTTCTCTAATTCTAGATAGTCGTTTAGTTTATTTCAGAGATCATACCATCGATATTTGTGTATGCAACTTTTAGTTTCGTATCTAATTCTCTTTTTTTGGTTTAAGTTTCCATTTTTCTGATGTACCATTTTTTCAGTCTCAAATCCAGTACTCTCTCTCTCTCAAAAAAAAAAAAAATAAATAAATAAATAAATAAATAAATAAATAAACAAATAAATAAATAAATAAATAAATAGAAATAAATAAGTAAATAAATAAATAGATAAATAAATAAATAAATAAAATAAATAAATAAGAATAAATAAATAGATAAATAGATAAACAAATAGATAAATAAACAATTTTTTATCTTTGTTCTTTTTTCATTTCTATTATTGACTTCAATTCTGAGAGCCTTGTCTTCCTCTTTTTCCTCATTACTCATTTCCTTTAGATCTTTTTCTTTTTGGCTACCCCCCTTGTAAGGGGGAAAAATCCTTGGTATATGTATGTATGTATGTTTGAATTTCTCGCTGTTTGCTAATTTAATCGCTTTCGAAAATACCTCCTCTTCTATCATTTGAGTTCTTAGTTTTATTTTCAGAGGTCTATCTTGTTTTTCTTTTGAATATTTGCCTATCCTGTGAATTTCGTCAATTTGTCAAAATTTTGCCCTTCGTCCTATATTTCTTTCAAAATTTCCTTAGCTATTTCCTTTTCCTCCTTTTCTCTCTGGTATTTATACATATCATTTTTTTCCTGGATACTATAAACCACAATGCATTTACCTTTGTGAACTCTATCTCTCACCCAATTTTCGTTTTCTTTAATTACTTTCATAACTGTTTCTTTGGTATTTTCCTCCATCTGCTTTTGTAATATTTCTCTAAAAGACATTTCTTGATTTTCCTGTTCTTGTTTCTATTGATTTTTGTTTGTTTGTTTTGTTTCAATGAGGTCTGTTTCTTTAATTGACTCCTTCACCTTTCCGATCACTACCTGTAATTGCTCTTTGACCTCCTTTTTCATTTCTTCATTTTTATTTTTGTCCTTTTTTTTCATACTTTCCTTTTCTCTGTTGAGGATATCAGTTTTGCTCTTTATAGGTGTGTGTGTGTGTGTGTGTGTGTGTGTGTGTGTGTGTGTGTGTGTGTGTGTGTGTGTGTGTGTGTGTGTGTGTGTGTGTGTGTGTGTGTGTGTGTGCGTGCGTGCACGCGCGCATGTGCCCGTGTCCTCGCGTGTTCGAACACGTGTTTTTGTGTTTGTATGCGTATGTTCATGCCTGCCAGTGTGTGTGTGTGTGTGTTTATGTGTGTGTGTGTATGTGTGTGTGTGTGTGTGTGTGTGTGTGTGTGTGTGTGTGTGTGTGTGTGTGTGTGTGTGTGTGTGTGTGTGTGTGTGTGTGTGTGTGTGTGTGCGTGTGTGTGTTTGTGTGTGTGTGTGTGTATGCGTGTGTGTGTATGTGTGTGTGTGTGTGTGTGTGTGTGTGTGTGTGTGTGTGTGTGTGTGTGTGTGTGTGTGTGTGTGTGTGTGTGTGTGTGTGTGTGTGTGTGTGTGTGTGATTCAACTTTGGTCTTTGGATCACGGGTTGGACTCGTGATCGACAGCTATTTCCCTCCCGGAAGAGAGCTCAGAGCTCGTATGCCCGATCTATGGGTAATGCTGTGACCTTACACGCACACACCCCCAACTCCCCGCCCACGAGAATTGGAGTAACGACTTGAAGCGCAGCGATACTGACACTATTTCAGTCCTGGGCAGGATTCGAACCCAGACCCCCGTAGTGACAGTCGGGGACTCTACCATCCGTGCCACCGAGCCGTGTGTGTGTGTGTGTGTGTGTGTGTGTGTGTGTGTGTGTGTGTGTGTGTGTGTGTGTGTGTGTGTGTGTGTGTGTGTGTGTGTGTGTGTGTGTTTGTGTGTATATTTGTGCGTGTATGTGTGTGTGTGTTAGTATTTATTTGTTTGTGCGTTTGCCTGAGCTTGTGCGTGTTTGTCCGCATGTATGTATGTGTGTGTATGTATGGATGTGTGTGTGTGTGTGTGTGTGTGTGTGTGTGTGTGTGTGTGTGTGTGTGTGTGTGTGTGTGTGTGTGTGTGTGTGTGTGTGTGTGTGTGTGTGCGTGTGTGCAAATATGTGGTGCATATGTGGATAAGTGTGTGCATAGGTGTATGCATGTATGTAAAATGTAATTTATAACTTCCCCAACTTCTTTTGTTTCCTCTATTCCCTCACTACAAGATCACCTTCCACCGTTTCATTTCACAAGACAATCGTCGTCACCATTGATATTGCTTTTCTTGTCCATATTGGCTTCTCAAGTTTTGTTCCTCAAATCAAAACGTCGGAGCGTTTTCGGAAAGACATGAAAGATGTTGTGGGATAACAACAATATATCTTGTTTCCACGTGTCAGTTTCGATTCTTTATGCGAGTTTTAGAATGTCATTCGCTCTGCGATTGTTTGTGGTAAATGTTAGGCTAAGAATGATGAAAAAGACCGTGATATATTGTGATCCAATTTCGTATACCTCGCATCCACGACATCAATATATGTCGATACAGTTTTGACAATTCCATTTGCTGTTGCTTGGGTTAAGCGGTAGCTATATATTGATAAAAAGACAGTGATGTATTATGCTTACATGTCATATACGCCGTTTCTATGACGGCGACATATGTAGACATTGTTTTAGCAAAGACGAAAGAATTCTATTAGTCTTAAAAATAGCCTTCATACCACCTCAAGCATAGGTGGGCTAAATTTCTTAATTCCGTCACCACGTAGGGTGGAAGAAGATAGGGAATGAGAGAGGTAGAGAAGGGGGAAGGGGAAAGGGGGAATGGGGAGGGGGAGGGGAAGAGAGAAGGGGGAAGGGGGAAGGGGAAGGGGGGGAAGAGGAAGATAGGGAAGGGGAAAAGGGAGAATAGGATGGAGGAAGGGGGGAGAAGGGGGGAGGGTGAATGGGAAGGAGGGAAGGGAAGGGGAGAAGGGGGGATGGGGAAGAGGGAGGAGGGAAGCGGGAAGAGGGGGAGGAGAGGGAGAGGGGGGACGGGGAAGAAGGGGGGATTGGGAGGATTTAATACTCACCTATGCAGATGATGTTACAGTCGAAATCAAATTAAGCCCCACAGGGTAAAGCCTTTGGAGAAAGGGATTCAACTTTGTAATCTCAAATACTGATTTGATTTATCTATCTATTTATCTATTTATCTAATCTTATTTTATTTTATTTTTTTATTATTATTATCTTTTTTATAAGAACTCTCTTTATCCCTAGTAATCAATTACCTAAGACATTATGTCCTACGCCTAAACATATCTTTTTTACCAAATTTCTGACTGCTTTACTGAATAGTTATATATTCAGTCAGTAGAACGGACAAAATGACAGCTTTTATATTACCACTATTTTATCACTATTTACGTATTTATGAATAATTACCATAATTTTTACTACAGCAATAGAGTCATGAATACAAGTATAACCCTTTAGGACTTGTGAATATCTTTCATTTGGAAATCATAAGTATTCATTGACTGGGGAGGGGAACAATAACATCGTCAACGTGTTCCCTTTTGTGTCTAAGAAGGAGCCTATATGAAACGAAGCGAGGAGAATATGGACCATTCTTTCATATTTTCTTCTACCACAAGAAGCCAAAACAATAACTTGATTTGACTTGTCACGGCTCTTTTAGAAAGATTAATGATGTTTTTGTGATTCACCACCATGGCCTTTGGATCACGTGTTGGACTCGTGATCGACAGCTTTTTCCTTTCAGGAAGAGAGCTCAGAGCTCGTATATGATCAATCTATGGGTAATACTATGACCTTACACGCACACACACACACCCAACTTTCCGCCCACGAGATTTAGAGTAACAATCCGCAGCGCAGCGATACTGAAATTATTTCAGCCCTGGGTGGGATTCGAACCCGGACCTCCGTGGTGGCAGCCGGGAACTCTACCAACTGCGCCACGAGTTCTGTGCATGTGTGAGTGGGTGTACAGGCAATGGAACTTGTGGCCGGTAGACTTTTTTAATTTTTTTTTATTTCGGTTATGTAAATTGACTACACATGCAGTACAAATTCAAAGCCAAAGCTAGACTTCAGTTTTGTTTTTAGGTCTTAATTATGCCGGCCATGATTCATCACTTGCAAAGATGTATGCAGTAAAGCTCTCTCTCTCTCTCTCTCTCTCTCTCTCTCTCTCTCTCTCTCTCTCTCTCTCTCCCTCCCTCTCTCTCTTTCTCTGAATTTATATTTTCTTGCTTCTTCCTGTCTGCTTCTCTCCCACATCACTCGCTCACACCCTTATCACTATCATGTGTGTGCATCTATATGTATATATATATATATATATATATATATATATATATAAACATAAATATATGTATATATATATATATATATATATATATATATATATATATATATATATATATACTATAATAAAGTAGTAGCCTCTGTCTGTTTATTTATTTGTTTGTTCGTTTGTTTGTTTATTTGTTTGTTTGTTCACGAACTCCTCCTAGGGTTTTAGAGATGGACCCCCCACAACCATATATATTTTGGTAACCTATCACTTCAGGTACTTGGATAACTATATTTCATTAATTTTTTTTTTTATTAGGGTTAAGGGTTTAAGTTAGGTGGTTTATGGTGTGGGAACACGCCACTACTCTAGCATCCCCTTAAGTCGTGTAGCATCTTTTGTGACATAAGAATTAATATGATTAAACAAACCATTGTATGTGTCCATAAATATCATTTATATTTGTGAAATTAATGTTGCCAAAAACCATTATAGCTTTTGTAAGAAGAAAGCATGTTAATGTAAAATGATTGTATATTTCACCAAGTGTTAAAATGTTGGTTATTTTCATTCAATTTCAGTGCGAACGGAAATAGATTATTCACAAACTCCTACGTTTTTGCAAATAAACCCCTATAACCATATATGGGTAACGCTGTGACCTTACACACACACACGCGCGCACACACCACACACACACACACACACACACACACACACACACACACACACACACACACACACACACACACACACACACACACACACACACACACAAAGTGAACTGCACTCTCACGAAGGTTGGAGTAACGGCTCGTAGCGCAACAATACTAACCTTATTTCAGCGCTGGGTGGGATTCGATCTCGGACCGTTGGAGTAGCAGTTGGAAATGCTACCAGTGTGCTGTCCAGGACGTGCGCGCGCGCGTGTGTGTATGTGTATAGGTTGGGGGCGCGTGTGTGTGCGCGTGTATGAATGTATATGTTAAGTAATGTATGTATGTAGGTATGTATGCATAAATGTATTCATGTACGTATGTATGTACAGAGTCTGTTCCAGAAAATGTATTCACTCTGAAATATTTCCTAACACGGGCGAATCCATTGGTTGGCGTTATCAGGTGTGTCTGGAAAATGGTGGCCATCAGTTTGAGATTAAAGAAAAGTTTAGTCTTTTCCCCTTAGTCTAGTCTAGTCCCACCCAACATGATCGCAAATATTCAGACTGATGACAACCATTTTACAATCACAGCAGATAACGTAGATTAATGGATTCGACAACGTTACCAAATAAAAAAAGAGTATATTTTTGGGACACTTTATGTATTTATGTATGAACACATACACAAATATACACATGCACACACATACACACACACACACTCACACACATATTTACATACACATATTTGCGCGCGCGCGCACACACACACACATACATATTTACACACACACACACACACACACACACACACACACACACACACACACACACACACACACACACACACACACACATATATATATATATATATATATATATATATATACATATACATACATATACATATATCACAAAGTAATGTCGTAGCAAATTGGTAAAATAATACTAATGACCTAATTTCGGAGAAGAATAGGCGAAAGTAAAAACATCTGTGTATTTCGACCACTAACTGTGATCCTCTTCAGCAGATATGATTACAGAGAAGAGAAAAGCATGTGTCTATACATAAGTAGTGAGGTAAGCAGGTAGGGACGGGGGCTCAGGGTAGTAGTCTATTTATTGCTAAGGAAATTATACAATCTGGTGACCATTGACCATAGGAAATTCATCGTCAGATCAGTGAAGTGTATGGAGAAAACATTATAAGTGATGGGATGGTGCGGAAATGGGCGAGAGCTTTTAAAGATGGCCGTACAAATGTACATCAAACCACCAGTAATGAGTGAAGGTCGTCCACTTCGTTCCTCATCATGCACATCAATACGGACAACTTTAAAAGCTCTCACCCATTTCCGCATCATATCATCACTCATAATGTTTTCTCCATACACTTCACTGATCTGACGATGAATTTCAGCCGCTTTCACGCTTTAGCAGTAAGAAAACGAATCACAGCGCGTATTTCACAGTCGGCGGCATTCTCAATCGAAGTAGGCATTTCAAATACTTACAAACTTAAACACAGTCAGATAATTCCATAATTATGTTAAAAAGTAGATTATATTACAGGTTTTGATGTAAAAATAAAATTATTACGAAAAATATTTTTGTTTCATTTTTATTTCAAAACGGTACTGACTTAAAAACACGCCTTGTTCATACACATATGTACATGGGCGTGTGTGTGTCTCAATGTGCTTGTGTGCGCGCATGCGTGTGTATATGTAGTATATGTCTTTCGCACTCCCTCTATCTCACTTTATTTCCTCATTTATTTTCCTTTTTCTCCTACCTATCTCTGTTACGGCCTTTTTTGTCACTTCCTTTTTCTTCCCTCTATTCTTATCTTCCTTCTCCTTCTGTGCTTATTTTCTTTCTTTTACTATGTTGTCCTTCCATCTTCCTACCCTTTCCTTCCTCCCCCCTCCCTCTTCATCGCCATCAATTCTTCTCAAATTCAGAATCTCACGCCGCACGGTCAATTCCTTTGCCCTCGCTTCGCTGTCCCCGAAAGATATGCCAAATCTTTTTACACACGGACACAAATACGCACCCCCATTCACACATACACACATAACATACATTCACACACACACACACACACACACACACACACACACACACACACACACACAAACACTTACAAAACACACACAAACACACATAAACACACGCAAAACGCAAACACACGTAGACAGACACATACAAATAAACAAGCAAGTTAACACATAGACCGAATGAGAGAATGGGAGAATGAGAAAACAAGAGAGAGAGAGAGAGAGAGAGAGAGAGAGAGAGAGAGAGAGAGAGAGAGAGAGAGAGAGAGAGAGAGAGAGAGAGAGAGAGAGAGAATAACAGAGCAAATGATAGTGAAAACGATAGTATGACAGTCAGAATGACAGTGAGAATGACAGAATGACAGTCACAATGACAGTGAGAATGACAGAATGACAGAGAATGGCAGAGAATGACAGTGAGAATGACATAATGACAGAGAAAATGGCAAAAAGAACGAAAGAGAAAACGAGTGAATGAGAACGAAATAGAGAGATAAAAAGAACGAGAAAGTATGAGCAGAGTAAAAAAAAAAAAAAAAGAGGGAAAGAGAAAGAGACAAAGTGATCGAGATAAAGAGAACAAGAGAAAGAGAACGAAAAAATAACAAGAAAAAGAACGAGAGAATGAATAGACAGGTGAAAGAAGCACAGGGTAGTTCCGAACCTGTTTACGTTTACGAATCATAACTGCAATTGAAAAATGAAACAGCATAATAAATAAGCGAAATGATGCAATTTTTTGCAGTATGTTTCATAATATTCCAAATTACATGCCAGACGAGGAGGCATCGTGAATGCAGCATTTTGACATTAATGATGTTACATAAATAAACACAAACACAATCACCCATTCGATCACTGCCATTGCCGTGCGACTATGGAACCAATCACTGCTATTCATATCTAGAAATTATGTTAGATCTCTGTGACGACCCTAATAAACATCTTCATAAATCTAGTAAAGCAAAATCTAAAGCTTACAATAAGTTCTGATTCATCAAAATCTCGTGACCTAATATCCATATACGTATTGTTTGTGTGTATATATATGGACCGTAGCTAGCTTTGGTCCCCACCTTGAATGTAATCACTAAAGACCGTGGCCCTCCAGCGGACCTCCCTTACTTTAAAAATGATCATTAACAGTTATGGCCTAAGCTGAGTAACTTCGAATGAACTTCGACAGCCTCAAGGACCACTTAATACGGACCAATGGACTCTTCCCTTCTGAGGGCGCTGCCACGGAATTGAATAACAGAACTTGATGTGGCATTCAGAATAAGACCGAGTATAGTACCATGGAGATGAATCTAAGATCCTGGTTGAAACTAGCTTAAAATAGACAAATAAACAAATTAAAGGGTTTTCATCTCTACAAAACAAAAAATATGGAAAGATTTTTGCAAAGCGTTAGACAAGGTGCCACACCAGAGACTACTAAATAAGATCAAAGCCCATGGCATAGAAGAAAAAATGTTTGATTGGATTAGATCTTGGATCAGTGACAAAACAGCGGGTCACCATAAATGGCGTAAAATCCAAACGGGAGAGTGTTTTTAGTGGAGTTCCCTAGGGTTCGGATTTGGGTCCCTTAGTGTTCATTATGTATATAAACAACTCAATCAATGGGATTAATAGTGATGTCAGTAAGTTTGTGCACGGCACTGAAATAGGACGCCTAATTAGGCCGGGAGGATCTTAACTAATTGTTTACATGGTCGGTGAAATGACAAATAGATTTCAATATCTCAAAGTGCAGCGTGTTAAACGTAGGTTTACACAACCCAGAAAGTAGGTATAGCTTAGATAACCCTTTAGAGAAAACTGAGAGACTTGAGAGTTATAGTGAGTCCTAACCTAAATCCAGGAAACAGTTCATCAGCGCCAGGAACATAGCTAACAGAGCATTAGGTTTCATTGCTGGGACGATTACGAATAACAGTGCAGAGATAATTATCAAACTCTGTTTAGCGTTAGTTAGACCCATCCTTGACTATGCGGTACTGTTTTGGTCTCCGTCTTATAGAATGGTTATCAATTCAAAAGAATTAATATATATATTCGGTACAATTTTGGTCTCCGTCCTATAGAAAGGATATAATTTTATTAGAATCAGTACAGAGGAGAATAACCAAAACGATACATGGGCTCAGAAATTTACCTTACGAGGATAGGCTTAGGCACCTTAACTTACACTCACTGGAAAGACGCAGAGTGTGGGATGATCTAATAGCGGTGTTCAAGTGGCCTTAACACGGGTGTCGCAAACAAGATCATCATATTAAGACAACAGGACAGGACTCGCAATAATGGACCTAAATTGGATAAATTTAGATTTAAGGAAATGGGAAAGAACTGGTTTATCAATAGAATGGTCAACAAATGAAATAGACTTAGTAACCATGTAGTGAGGGCTGAGACTATCGGTTGAGACAATTCTATGGATGGGAATGACAGGTGGTAATGTACATAGAACTGACTAGTGTAGGCCTTATGGTCTCTTGTGGTCTACTTCATTCTTATGTTCTTATAAGATAAAATGAAAATCTGATAACAGAATGAAACTATTATAGACAACAAATAAGTAAGACTGAATCAGTAGAAATAATAAACAAATTAATATATAAAAATATAAATAAATAAGTAAATAATGATGATAATAGAAACGGCACGAAAAGGGGTCAATCGAGACGAGTGAAAATAAAATAGTGCTCTTAACGAAATTGAATTACCAAATGGCTTGGGCCTTTTCTTATCACACCTTCCGATTTTTTAATTTACGCGCACGAAAGCCTCGTCATGGATTGAAGAATATACTTTTTTTTCTCCATCTGCACCCTTTATGGTATATATATGTGTATATATATATATACATATATATATATATATATATATATAATATATATATATATATACATATATATATTAATTATCAAGACCGTACAACTCCTGTGTGGAATTACTCAAATCATTTAATGAAGTAAGGTCTAGCTCACCATTTGAAAATTTGTAAATGCTTACAGTTTCTTCCCCCGTCTAACCCATCAAAATAAACCGCATTTTGTTTATTATCAGTTGATATTTCTTCTGTAAATTAAACAAGGACATATTTCCTCGAATGCTTTGTCTTCAGATGGTTAGTCAACATTACAAAGAGTTTAGTGAGACACTGAAAAAAATAAAATGCTGTACATCACCTCATCCTGTGCGTGAGTGGTGTTCCCACGATGCCTACCTAAAAGTGTAGATGGCCTAATACAGGTTCAATATGACTGCGCGTTAGTATAAATTGTCAAACTATCACACATTTATGGAACTGAATGTGCTATCTACGTCTAATGTTTACTCGTACAATCCTAAACGAGCAGTATATTACAATTTCAATATATTGTCTCATTAATCCAGTGGTTAATCTTGATAAAACCCGCATTGAGTAAGAAAATATATAATATTTGTTATATGGAGGACGTAATACTACAGTTACTGATACGAGTATTAACATGGAGAAATACTGAACCTAGGAGCGATAAAATATATTAAACTCTCGGCATTGTTATTTTGTTGTCAGAATCACACGCGCACTCTGAGGCGAAAAAATTACTTACATTCCCACGTTGGATTGTGAATAATCTAGATTACGCAAAATTAGGTAAGGATAGGATAGGCAAGGCAAGGCTAGGCTAGCTTAAGTTAGAGTATATTATATTGGGTTAGGTTGTTTAGATTAGATTGGGTTAGGTTAGGTCAGGTTAAGTTAGGTTAGGTTTGGTTAGATCAGGTTAGGCTTGAACAGACTAGACTAGACTAGACTAGACTAGACTAGACTAGACTAGACTAGACTAGACTAGACTAGACTAGACTAGACTAGGCTAGGCTAGGCTAGATTAGTTACATTACGTTCAGATACCCAAGTTCAGAAATTCACGGTTCTCTTGAATTACGACGTTGGAAAGCCTTACCATTATCACCATACTCTTGCAAAACAAATAAAACGATTTTTGTGCAGTCAACATTGATCATATATGGACCACTTATCGCTCGCTGCAGCGTGTAGTATGTGTTCCATCCCAACACTATAACATATTTCGATAACATGAAAGATATGGCATTTTATTCAGACGGGCAGTGGACCCTAAAATGCCTAGATTAAAGTTGCTTGAGCGTTGGGCAAAACTCGCCTCTTTCAACGGCCGATGGTATACATACTATTTACCCTGTGCCGTATCGACACACTCTGATTAAAATAATCGAAATATGTCACTGTATTTTGTG
>NC_134778.1:6469259-6471759 GCF_046742065.1 Oratosquilla oratoria
GTATATATGTGTGTATGTATGTATGTATGTATGTATTGGTGAATAGAGTAAAGCACCAGACTCGATTTGGAGGGTTTACTGTATCACTAGGTTTTATTTCAACAATATGGTTTATTTTATTTCAGTTGGTTTTTGTTATGGTCCCAGTTACCATTTCGCTTACTGTTTTACTTAGCTTTGTGTGACATTTGATCACAAGGGTTATAACTCGCCCGGTTCCTTCCCATCTAACAGCCATTTTCCTTTACCAGTCACAACATTACTTTTCCTCGTCCATTTCGTTGAAATCTCGATGTTTGTTCTGTACATATTGCTCTTTTGTGTAAATCTATTCCATACGGGTTCACGTATGCACGTGTGGACATTTATTCATCTATATGGAACACTTGGTCCGCCATCTTTGTGGTTTTGCTTCTCATCATATCTTTTTGTTTTGGTTTTATTGTATGTTATAATTATTTTTGTCCAACTCTTGGTGTATTTCTCAGTGTTTTGGTACATTAAATGGTACACATTTCGTCATTATTTCCAATGTGCATGCGTGACCATTTATCTTTTCACATGAGGCAATTGGTCCGCCAGCGTGGTGGCGTGTTCCTTGTGTTACCTTTTGGTGTTTCTTCTGTTACCTTTTTGTATCACTTTCATTGTATGTTATTGTTTTTGCCTCACTACTGGCGCCTTTCTCTGTATTTCAATACGGTAAATGGTACACATTTCGTGGCGCGGTGGCTAGAGTTCTCGCCTGACACTACGGCGGTCCGGGTTCAAAACTCGCCCAGGGCTGAAGTAATAACTTCAGTATCGCTACGCTGCGCGGTGCTACTCCAACTCTCGTGGGCGGGGAGTTGGGTGTGTTTGTGCATGTAAGGTCACAATATTACCCATAGATCGGTCATACGAGCTCTGAGCTCTCATCTGGGAGGTTGATGACTGTCGATCACGAGTCGAACACGTGATCCAAGACTATGATGAATCGGAGAGTCCTTACCAAGATCCTCTCCCAGTTGCATCCCGGGCCACATAAAAAATAGTTCACTGTATGTAACCCATTATACCCTCTGAAAATGATTCCTGGACGGGAATCGAAACGTCGGACTTAATAAACCCTTCATATTGGATCTGGTGCTTTACTCTCTTTACCATTATGGATCCCAGACTCCAAATCTTCACGTTTATAGTATGTATGTATGTATGTATGTATGCATGTATGTATGTATGTATGTATGTATGTATGTATGTATGTATGTATGTATGTATGTATATATGTATGTATGTATGTATGTATGTATGTATGTATGTATGTATGTATGTATGTATGTATGTATGTATGTATGTATGCATGTATGTATATATGCATGTATGTATGTATGTATGTATGTATGTATGTATGTATGTATGTATGTATGTATGTATGTATGTATGTATGTATGCATGTATGTATGTATGTATGTATGTATGTATGTATGAATGTACAGGGTATGTATGTATGTATGCATGTATGTATGTATGAATGTATGTATGTATGTATGTATGTATGTATGTATGTATTTTTGTATATATCTATGGATGTATGTATGAATGTATGTATGCATGCATGTATGTATACATAGCATTCATGCATGTATGGATATTTGTAAATTACGGATATCAGTATTTACATATACACAATATGGTTGTTGATATAACACTTTAGCCTTTTCTTACCATTCTTATCTACGTATGTTCGCTTTATCTTTTCTACATTTTTGTTTCGTTGAAGACAGGCGGAAGACATTGATTGGGTAAATTTTTTGCTGCGAAATTTTGATGTCGATATGATTGGCGGCAAGAAATCTGAACCGCATCGTCGAAACTCGTCTTTTGCGTTCCATTAGCTAATTACCACATTTGTTTAATATCAAAGATATTCAAAATATTTAAGGATGCCAATTTCCATTTCCAGATGGAGATTGACCCTCTTAAGAGCAATGTTTTAAATGAATGTAAAATATAACGTTTTTGTTTTGATAGTTTTTAGTATTTTGCATAGATGTTTTCATTTGTGTTTAACCCATTCAACTCCGATGACAAGATGTCTTGTCATTTGGTCAAATAAAACAAAAAATCATAAAACACCAAAATGTTTGATCAAACACCAGAAAAATATGACGTCAATCCTCGCTTCGCTCGCAGCGAAGCGAGGAATGACGTCATATTTTTCTGGTGTTTGATCAAACATTTTGGTGTTTTATGATTTTTTGTTTTATTTGACCAAATGACAAGACATCTTGTCATCGGAGTTGAATGGGTTAAGTCTGATTTCATCGGGTTGAATATGTTTGTAGCTAGTTTTTTATGTTTTTCATTCTAATTTAATTCAGCATTGTTTCCTTTCATATCTATTTTCATCTAATTCTTTTTATCTCGCTATTGGAGTGCGTAATAAACGAGTAAGTGATATTTAATCTTCTTCTCTGTCAGCAGTGTTGAAAAAAACATCTTAATATATTCCTTTCGC
>NC_134778.1:6489259-6491759 GCF_046742065.1 Oratosquilla oratoria
GAGTCCAGCCTGATCAAGGATATATTTGTTAATAATAATATATCTAAATCATAGATTCTACAAACTGGATGACTTTATCATTAAGTAAATTGTAACCTAAACTCTTGGGACTTAAGTCCATAGGTCATGGCGAGAGATCTACCCTACCCTCTGGGTATATATACTTGATTCTTTTCTGTACTTGTACCTTGAAAATGTCTGAATAGACGAAAGCGCTCGGTCTTCTTTCTGTTATTTTCCTAGTGGTATTTCTGCACACACACACACACACACACACACACACACACACACACACACACACACACACACACACACACACACACACACACACACACACACACACACACACACACACACACACACACACACACACACACACACACACACACACACACACATATATATATATATATATATATATATGTATATATATTCATATATATATGTATATATATATATTCATATATATAATTCATTACACACACATATATATATATGTATATATATATATATACATACATAAATATAGATATATAAAAATTATTACTTACATATATACATATATATATATATATATACATATATATATAAATATATGTATATATATATATATATATATATATATATATATATATATATATATTTATATATATAAATGAGAGAGTTGTTATGACCGAATGTATTGATTGGAAGCTTTACGTTTCGAACATAGAGGTAGAAAACGTCTCAGGATTCCATTATACTTACCAAACACTTTCCAACCAATTGCAATACGTCTTTTTATTTCATTATCATGATCTTTTGTCACTTTCACCATCTGGCCTAAATAATTATACTCTTCAACTTCTTCAAGACTCTCACCATCGATCATAATCTCTTTACTTTGAACTTTCTTGCTAAACATTACTTTGGTTTTGCTCTTAATTATTTTTAAACCTACTTTGAGACTTTCTTTGTTCAGACCGTTCAGCGTATCTTGCAAGTCTTCTGCTCTTAGTGAAATAAGAATAATGTCATCCGAAAATCTTAAGTGGTTCAACTATTCGCCATTAATTTTCAAACCTTTTTCTACCCAACTGAACCTTGTAACAATCTCTCCCAAGCAAGCTGTAAATAATTTGGGTGAAATTGTATCAGCTTGCCGTACTCCTTTCTCGATCTTGATCTTCTTTGTATCTTTATGCTGTCGAATTATATACATGTATATATATGCAAGTATATATATATATATATATATATATATATATATATGTGTGTGTGTGTGTGTGTGTGTATATATATATATATATATATATACATTTATTCATATATTTTACTGTACATATCTATTAATTTACTAAAAAAAATTATTTATTATTTATTCATTTATATATTTTCCTATTGTTTTGTATATATTTCTTTATTCGTTTATTTATTCATTTATCTATTCTTTTGTCTATATCGTGTGTGGAACATTGACTTGTTGGGAGTAATTTTTATTACATTGGTATCTGAACCTTTGTTTTTCAGTTCTTCGATGACATAGGATGATATTCTCTTTTTTCAATGAACGTGACAGCGACATGGCATTTGCAGCGCGTTGGGTCAAAGAGTGATGTGATTTGTTCCAACCATTTCTTTCGTCGTTGTGTGTTAGGTGCATCCATGTTTTTTAATGTTTTTTTTTTTTTTTTTTCATTTGTCCTTTTTTTACTTTTACTTTCACACACTATGGTTTGTATATCCCATTGTGAATACTTAAACCTATAGATTGTAGTCTGTGTTGTATTGATATGGAACTTTTTCTTCTAACAGGATGAGGTTGAAGGCAACAATCAGCGACTTTTAATGAAGGAAGCCCCATCATTACCCAAAGGCTTTTCTAAGAATAATATATTTATCATTTCACCTAGAAAAGAATGAGAAAGGTTCTTTGAAGTACGGTGTGTCTTCCTAACACTTTCGAGATGTCTCATAACATACATTTGCTCTTCCTGTAACCAAACCTTTTCATTATACATGTAAGGATTCATGTTTGTGTTTCATTTACTACTTAGAGTTTGATCCAAGTTATATTGTGTTCTGATTCTCTTTCATAATACTTAACTGTTTATGTTTTGTTACTGCCCACTGACGCCTGGCATAGAGATACCAGTACTTGATGATTTTGAGCCATGGCGGGCACATGTAAACATGGTGAAGATTAAAGCTAAGAAAAACAATGTTTGTTTGGGAATTATCCCGCCATAACAATACATAAGATCGCTCCCATGCCCATCCCAAAGAAACATTTCGGGATTCCTGCATTGCAAATGTCAGATTTAACCCATTTAACTCCGATGACAAGATGTCTTGTCATTTGGTCAAATAAAACAAAAAATCATAAAACACCAAAATGTTTGATCAAACACCAGAAAAATATGACGTCAATCCTCGCTTCGCTCGCAGCGAAGCGAGGACTGACGTCATATTTTTCTGGTGTTTGATCAAACATTTTGGTGTTTTATGATTTTTTGTTTTA
>NC_134778.1:6496759-6504259 GCF_046742065.1 Oratosquilla oratoria
ATTTTTAATATTTGGAATCAGTTTTGTGGCTAGCCGTTGTACTTTTTCTCATTTGTCAATGTCTTTAAAGAGATTCAGTGACTATACGCAAACAGCATATTCCAAATGTAGACGAACTAACGATTCAGTCGTCTATTCTGCCAGTGGCATGTCAATATTACTCAGCTGAGGGAGGCCTGCAGAAAAAAAAAATCTTGAACAAGCACAGGATACTTCCATGGCTAAAAGAAATTATTTGTTAACAAGGAAAGCAATCTAAGTAGTCTTGCCTCATAATTCTAATTCAGCGTTCAGGTTAGAAGCACAGATTTACAAGTCATATATTTAGTAGATTTAATGTACTTAGAACACCACAAAGAATTCCGAAATATCATTTAACTTGGAATCTAATGAACCAACAGACACGAGACAACTTTTGATTGATAAGTGAATATCGTACAAGGTCCATCTTACTGACCACTGCTGGACTCGGCCTATCCCCTTGGGGGGCGGTACAGTCTGCGTACTTCATCATAGTGTCTTAATTCAGCTTGGTTTGGTGTATGTATATGTATGTATGTATGTATGTATGTATGTATGTATGTATGTATGTATGTATGTATGTATGTATGTATGTATGTATGTATGTATGTATGTATGTATGTATGTATGTATGTATGTATGTATGTATGTATGTATGTATGTATGTATGTATGTATGTATGTATGTATGTATGTATGTATGTATGTATGTATGTATGTATCCATGTATGTATGTATCCATGTATGTATGTATGTATGTATGTATGTATGTATGTATGTATGTATGTATGTATGTATGTATGTATGTATGTATGTATGTATGTATGTATGTATGTATGTATGTACTTACGTACGTGCGTATGTATGTATATAAGTGTGTATGTATGTATGTATGTATGTATGTATGTATGTATGTATGTATGTATGTATGTATGTATGTATGTATGTATGTATGTATGTATGTATGTATGTATGTATATATATGTATGTATGTATGTATGTATGTATGTATGTATGTATGCATGTATGTATGTATATATGTATGTATTTATATGTATGGTTAGGGGTATATCTAAATTTTTTGTTGAGTTGAAATGGTTTAAGTAGTGAATGTGATTTGATATTATTGATTAGGAAATTACATTAATAACAAATTGAGTTATCACTAATAAACAAACTGGTCTACTCTAACACTGAAATCCGTCATTACAGAGGTGGTTTGGTTAGCTTTGCAAGTGCCCAGCACTTATCGGGAATCTAAGTGAGAGGGGAATGTCTGTTGAGCAGGGAGGGGAGAAGGCAAGAGATAGGTATGAGTGGAAAATTGTTGTGAATGGAAAATAGATTGGTACGGCCCGAAGGAATTTCTCCTTGTCTTCATTATTTTCATGAAGGGATGAAGAGGGAAGGGGTCACCGCATAAATAAAGCGGCTGGCCTTGCTATGGATGTGCTGTGTCTTGCTGCATTGCTTATGACCCAGGCATTGGGTAGAGGGGGACAGACCATGAATCTTCATCCCTAAAGCGCTGATATAAAGGAAAAAGGCTGATGGGTAGTAGTGGGGTGGAAGTACAAGCGTGCCTAGGCTGGATACCTCCCTTACAAGGTGGAAAGAAGCCTTTAGAACATATAGTAATTCATTATGATATTATAATATTTAGTTCATCAGAAGTAAATACGTGAAGCAGACTTCAGTTATGAACCTAATCGACCAACTGACGTAAACCATTCTCTGGCCTTAGTTCCAGCCATTGTTGTGGTTCAAGTGCAGTATCGAGTTGACCCCTTCAACACAGCAACTCAGTTTATAGATTTCCTTGTGGCCAATGTCAGACAATTCGCGCATTCGAAAGGCGGCGCCAGAACCCTTGGCCTCCGCTACACCCTTCGCCTTCAAACGTTGTTGAATATATATATATATACATATACGTATATATATATATATATATATATATATATATATTTATATATATATACATATATATATGTATATACATATATACATACATATATATGTATATGTATATATATATGTATATATATATATATATATATATATACATTTATATGCCAGATAAATTACCTGAACACGTGATTCTAAATACACAGAAAAACAATCGAGGAAAATAATAATTATAATGATGGCCGAGCGCCTTCGTCTATTCAGACATCCTCAGGGTACCCTGAGGATGTTTGAATAGACGAAAGCACTCGCAGTAAGCAAGAATAGACGAAAGCGCTCCGTCATCAATACATTTATTATTTTCCTTGATGGTTTTTCTGCACACACACACACACACACACACACACACACACACACACACACACACACACACACACACACACACACACACACACACACACACACACACACACACACACACACACACATATATATATATACTATATGTATATATATATATATATATATATATATATATATATATATATATATATATTTACAATTTTATTGTTATTGTTGTTGTTGATGCTAGGGCATCCTCGGTGTCAGTCATACCATCACAGGTCCTCCACCCCAGTTATATTGTGTTCAAATCTATGGACTACTAGAGACGATTCTCCTGTGGATGGGCTTATATCTCAAGCCATCCAGGACTACTTCCAATAACTTCGCCTATATTTACTTCTCCTGTCGCCAGAACATTTTAGTCATTCGAGGGAGCCTCTTCTGTGCAGCACAAGTGCACCTTTTATTGATTTTGTCACGGCAAAAGACAAAACAGACAACCTGGGTAGAGGAAGGTTTCTCCCTCTCGGCTGCTAATATATGAATGAATAAGTGAAAAAATATACAGATATAGTAATTAATAAATAAAAAGATAAATGAATATACAAATAGGTAAATAAGATTAATAAATATATGAATAAATGAATGAACATATGAATCAATCAATCAACAAATAAATCAATATATAATAAAATAAGTAAACAAATAAACAGATAAATCAATAAATAAATAAACGAATGAATAGATAAATAAACAGATGAATAAATACATAAATAAACAAACAAATAGACATATCAAGAATAATAAGTAACTTTTCTGTAAGCCCTAGAGGTGAGAATATTAACACCACAAATTCATATACGTTCCTTTTACTCCTATAGGTTGAAGAAAGTTCTCTTTTAACAAAAGCATCATGATATACGTCTCTTATGCTCCACAAATAATATTTATTGGATCCTATTTTCTTTATGCAAAAAAAAAAAAAAAAAAAAACTAGTCTTGGTGTAGGATAATCAAGGATTGACCAAATACTCATTACACACAGAAATGTCTAGATGAGGAATCTGTGCCTAGACAGCTGGGGCGAGTGGTAGCTATTGGTATCCAAGCGGAAGTGGAAGTATTCTTCCAAAAGGTTTGTGATAAGATCGCAAGGACCACTTCGACCTGGAAGTTCGAAAATTTTGAAAAATCTTCGAGGAAGACTTTGGTTCTGTGAAACGATCCAAAGTGTCTCAGGAACACACCCGCTTTGCCGGTTATCTTTTGCTTAGTTGGCCGTTTACCACAAGAGTTATGGGGAATCTTGAGGAACAACCTTCGTTTTGGACTCGAAATGTGTTACGACAGTCACGTGAAAGCTCCCCACCCTACAACACGCAGATATTTTCAGATGTCGCGGGCACAAAATATTCATCTTATCTATATACTTATAAAATTCTGACCATCTTGTTTATTATCTTGCTTGAATCCGTCTACTGAAGAAGAGGTATGACGTCACGACTGAGAACCAGCCAATCAGAAGAAGAGATATGACGTCACGACTGAGGACCAGCCAATCAGAAGAAGAGATCAGAAGAAGAGATATGACGTCACGAATGAGGACCAGCCAATCAGCTGAAGAGACATGACGTCACGATATCCGCTCTGTGGGTCCCAAGGAACTCCAACGCTGAGCGCGTGATGTCACAACTGCTAATTTTCTAATTTGCCAAATTTTGAATTTCCAATTTTCCGATTACATATTTTCTGACCATTGATATCTGAAATGTTCATATTCAGTATTTAAAAGTATAGCCAACTCCTGAATTAGCATCTATGAGGCATAATGAGTTTATTGAAATATTACGAACCGTATAAATCATATGATGCGTAGTGTTCCAAGCATCGACGACGCAATGTCACAATCTTCTGCATTTCACTTCTTACAACTAATTTTATTTGACCCAAAGGGTCACGGGTGGTCTAGTTTTCTATAATATTTCAGTATGATCTCAGCCATTAGACATATTTGTAGTAAAGTCAGAATAAATGTATCAAAGTGCTATTTGTTGGCAACAGGAATAACAGAAAATTTTGATCAAACTATGAAACCAGGCTGCACGAATTTTTCTTGGATCTGATAAAGCGCTTTGAGCGTATGAGGCGCTTATTTGCGCGCTCGATCGTAATGCGCACCATTTTGATCAACCCCATTTGTTGATATTGTCCATCATGACAGAAGCTCTGTTGAACTAATAGGGATAATGCCGGTTATTGAGTTGTCTCGACTTAAAATGTAAGTATGCGGCCGTTTATGTTGTATACGGACGATGTTTTGTGATCTTCGCAAGGCCGGTGTATCATACACTGACCCTAGCGGTAGGCAACGTGATGGAGTTTCACGTCAAAGGTCCTTCGTTCGCTTTTCATCTGATCCTTTTGCTCCCGGACATCAGAAAGAGGAGGTATGTGTTTCACTGCCACAGCATTTTGGGAATTCAGAAACGAAAATTACCTTTATGTGATTTTAAACTATGATGGCTTTCGTAACCAAGGCACCTATGTATACGAACACACAGACACACACACACGCACACACACACACACACACACACACACACACACACACACACACACACACACACACACACACACACACACACACACACACACACACACACACACACACACACACACACACACACACACACAGACACACGCACACACGCACAAACACACACACATGCACATTTCACGTGATATATCTAGAACTATTGGATACACACCACATAAAGATATCGACAACTGGGGTCCTTGGTAGTTGGTCCTTGGGCCTTGGTAGTTGAGGCAACTGTACCTATGCAGGTCCTACAGAGAAAGGTGGACGGAGGAAACAAAACAAAGAGTTGGTCCCCTTTTGGCTTCCCTTTAAGACTGACAGTTATGGGATGCTGTGGATTAGGCGGTTCCAGTCCGTTGCGCTGCCCCGACAAGGGAAATGAACTCATATGACCTCTTCTCTAAGGATTAAAATTACATGGCAGTTTCAAGCATCACGGTGGGGTGTAATCAAAGACTTGATGTCTAACATGTTACCAAAGGTTGCGGAAGAGATTACGACAGGAGGCTCTTAGTTGTGGCAGTAGTTTTCACGTACGTGGTCAAACAGCTAAAATAAGTTGAAGACAGTATTACCCTTTGGGGATGGGGTTGTTCTTAGAATGCAGTTTACTGGAGTTTCTATCCTTGTAGATCATCTCGCGTAGCTCCAATTTGGCCAGGGAATTAATCTTGTTACAGTATGCATTGTATTACACACACACACACACATACACGCAAACATATATACACGCACACAAACGAACACACACACACATACACACATATACACATACACACAGATACAAAAGTACACACACACACACACACACACACACACACACACACACACACACACACACAATGTCACACACACACACACACACACACACACACACACACACACACACACACACACACACACACACACACACACACACACACACACACACACACACACACACACACAAACACACACACACACACACACACACACACACACACACACACACACACACACACACACACACACACACACACACACACACACACACACACACACACACACACACACACACACACACACACACACACACACACACACACACACACACACACACACATACAGGCACATACACATATATAAACACAAACACATACACATATACATTTCGTAAAACGTCAGATTTTTTTGGAGAGGACGAGATGGGAGAAAAATTGCAAATGTCAATCCTGTTGCACAAAATCCCGTGTCATTGCATGCTTAAACCTATACTCTATACAATATTCATACAAAAATGAATATATAGACGAAAAATGTAATAAATGGAGTAGAAAGAGGACATGGAGGAGAACGTTAGAAGGAGAGATATGAAGAGAATTAGAGAAAGAAAAGAGGAGGAAAAAGAAGAAAGAGAAAGAGGTGAAGAAAGAGACGTAGAGGTAGAAAAAGAAAGAGAAGGAAAAGAATAAATGGAAAAGAAAAACAATAAGAAGAAAAATACATAAAAAATTAAAACGAAAAAATACAAAAAGACGAAGAAATCGAGGACAAAGACGAAGAGAGAAGAAGAAGAAGAAGAAGAAGAAGAAGAAGAAGAAGAAGAAGAAGAAGAAGAAGAAGAAGAAGAAGAAGAAGAAGAAGAAGAAGAAGAAGAGTAAAATAAGGAAGAAAAAGAAGAGAAAAAGAAAAAGAGAGAAAGAAAGAAAGAAAGAGGAAGAAGGTAATGATGATGATAATGAAAAAAGAGAAGAAAGAGGAAAAGAGTAAGAAAGAGAGAATGCATTTGAGCGACGAGGGAATGGAATTAGATTAGATTTTCGAGGTTTTCAGCCTTCCCAGGAGACCCTGTATTCTATAAAATAGGTAAAGAAGGGAATAAAATTTTGTAAAATAAATGTATCAAGTTAGAAGATAACACATCAATAAATGAAAATATAAAAAATATATTAATAGATAAATAAAAATAGACAAAGATATACAAATTGATAATAAATCAAATACAGTTAGAAAAATAAATAAATAAGTAAATAAATTTACAAATCCAGACATATGTAAATAGATAAGTAATTATCTCATCAAAATGAATAAATAAATAAAACAAATGAAAACAAAAACAAATCGAAAACAAAAATAAATCACTAAATGAAAGAAGAAGAAGAAAAGAAGATTAAGATATCAAGTCTACGAGCTTTGTGTGGCTCCTTCTAAGATATTCAATGAAAACAAACGCCTGAGAACAATAATTGTGTTTAGTTGGTTTGCAAAGGTGTAGGAAGCTGCAAACTTGGACAGAAACTTTCCTTTTGGCATTCTGGCAGTTCATCACCATGAAATTATAAAAAAATGAGGACTCAAGCTGAGGATACTTGTTTTCATTCTTATTTGCATAAATCCAACAATTCGCATGGGGAGTTTGTAAAATACGACCATAACCGCAATTCTATTTCTCGATTTTATATTACATTGTTAGTATATTACAATCTTGTTAGTATATTACATTGTTAGTATGTTAGTACCGTAATTCTATTTCTCGATTTTATATTACATTGTTAGTATACATTCAGATTTTTTTTTACAGTAAATTGCTCTACCATAATCTGTTTTATCCCTAGAAAATAACTATTTTATACCTTAAAGCATAGAAAT
>NC_134778.1:6514259-6519259 GCF_046742065.1 Oratosquilla oratoria
TTCTCACTTTCTGTGTACAGAAATGCGTCCTGGTATGGGCTAGTGACTGCATCTTTTATCCAGATAATATTTTAGGAACATGAGTGGCATTCCTTCGGGCCGGAGTTTCGCAGTATTTTTTTTTATATCTGGAGACTAGTCTCCTCTCAAAGATACATACATACTGGTACGTTGTGACAGGTTGATGAAGGTGGAATTGAAGTCACGGGTCTAGTTCCGAGTTCCTGAGTTTATTCTTGACCAGTTTCGCTCTATGCTTCTTCTGAAGAAGCATAGAGCGAAACTGGTCAGGAATAAACTCAGGAACTCGGAACTAGACCCGTGACTTCTTTTTCCACCTTCATCATACATACATACGTATACCAAAGGCTTTTTCCCCCTTACAAGGAAAGTTGCCCCCCCCCAAAAAAAAAAGGCATAGAAACCACTCCCACTCATTTCATCCCCTACATACTCTACTCCCGTCTACCTCTTCCCTATCTCCTATCTTGACACCTCCTGGATGACGGGTCATCCCTGCATCTCGCCCACTGCCCTGGTTCAGAAGCAGTGTCACAAGACACAGTATATCCACAGCAAGGCCGCTTCATTAAATCGGTGACCCCCCCCCCCCTCTCCGTCTCCTCATACGGAAAAGGAGAAGGGAGAAATCCCTTCGGGATGCGTCAATTTATTTCTCATATATACTCCCTCAACCCCCATCCCCCCCACTCCCCCCCTCATGCATCACAGCATCATCCATACGCAACCCTTCTCCATTCACCCCTATCTTCTGTCCTCTCAAAGATGAATGCTGATAAATTTCAGTTACTAATATCCCTCCATTCTTCCATTACTCTATTTGAATTTTTCCTTTACCACCACTACTACTCAGTTTCTTCGGTGCGATGTTTTCCAAAAAGGATTGAAGCGCTGGATATTTTCGACAGAAAGATAACATTTTCGAAAGTCGGTTTGCTGGAGTCATCTTGTGTTAAGGATTACAAAGGATTAAAGGATTACAAAGGCGGAGCATGCCGACAGGAGACCTTTTGATCCATATCTAGGTCGGATGCAAAAAAAAAGAAAAAAAAATCATATTAATAATAAATTAAAACTAATAATGTAAAGATAACAAATAAAATACATAAATAAATGCATAGGTATAGTTGAATAACAAACAAAAAGGTAAATAGTAAATGATTATAAATTGACATATAACTAATAATAAATGAAAATCAGACAGACAAATGATAACAAAACAAAAACAAATAATATAAGATAAATTATAATCATTACAGCATCTTACTTAGGTATTTATCTAAATGATTCTTAAAGCTTCGAACTGAACTACATTGCACTACCTGTGCAGGAAGTTTATTCCATTCATTAACTACACGGTTGGCAAAGTTGTTTCTACCTACTTCCAAATTGAATCTATTTCCGGACAGTTTGAGACCATTGTTTCTTGTCTGATTCTCATTCAATGTGAAAATTTGGTCACTTTTGATGTTGTCAATTCCCTTTAAAATCTTAAAGACCTGTATCAAGTCACCTCTGAGTCTACGCTTTTTTAGGGAAAACAGATTCATGTGCTTAAGTCGATTTTCGTATGATTTATTTTTGATATTTGGAATCAGTTTTGTGGCTCGCCGTTGTACTTTTTCCAGTCTGTCAATGTCTTTAATGAGATTCGGTGACCATACGGAAACAGCATATTCCAAATGTGGACGAACTAACGATTTATATAGCTTGTTAATGAGTGATGGACTTTTGAAATCAAAAGATCGCGCAATCAATCCCAGAATCTTATTTGCTTTCTCAGAGGCTGAAATACACTGCTTGGATGATTTGAGGTCGTTACTGATAATTACGCCGAGATCTTTTTCACTATCCACTTTTGTTAACGAATTTCCAAATAACTTGTAATCGTACTTACTGTTATTTTTACCTATGTGCATTACCTTGCATTTACTTGTGTTAAATTTCATTAGCCACTTTTCAGACCATTGCTGTAATTTATCTAAATCTTCTTGAATATCTAATTGGTTTGAGTGATCATTTGCCACTCCGCACAGTTTTGTATCATCAGCAAATTTGGAAACAGTAGATTTTAGTCCATGGTCTATATCATTTATATATACTATGAATAGAAGTGGCCCAAGAACGGAACCCTGAGGAACTCCACTTGCAACACTTTTCCATCCAGAAGTTTTTCCATTTAAAACAACTCTCTGTTTTCGACCTTTCAACCAATTACTAGTCCAACCTAATAGGCTGCCACTTATTCCATGCAAAGCTAATTTAGTAAGTAGTCTTTCGTGTGGGACGGTATCAAAAGCTTTTGCAAAGTCTAGATATATTAAATCTATATTGTTTCTTTTGTCATAATTCGAGATAACTGTATTGTAGAATTCGAGTAAGTTAGTCACGCAAGAACGTTTCCGTCTGAAACCATGCTGGCTATCATTTATCAAACGGTTACTTTCTAAATGATATTCGATATCATCTCTGATGATAGTTTCCATTATTTTTCCTACGATCGAAGTCAAACTTATAGGCCTATAGTTATTTGGTTTCTTTTTGTCACCTTTTTTGAATATGGGAGTAACGTTAGCTAACTTCCATTCTCTTGGGACATCTCCGGATATGATGGGTTTCTTGAAAATTATTTCTAATGGAACAACAATCTAATTTTTCATTTCCTTTAAGATTCTTGGATGCCAACCGTCAGGGCCTGGTGTTTTATTAACTTTGAGTTTGTCTATACACCTTTTAATTTTTTCTTTTGTTATATTTACCGTAGTGAGTAAGTTTACCCCAGACTTTTCACAGGTTTCAGTTTGGAATTCACTTTGAGGTGTTTCGTTTACGAATACCGAGCTAAAATAATTGTTTAAGATATTACACATTCCTTCATTTGAATATTCAAGTTGACCGTCAGCAGATAATAGTGGACCAATGTGATTCCTAACAACCTTTTTATCTCTAATGTAACTATAGAATTCTTTGGGATTCTCTTTGGATTTATCAGCGATGTTCATTTCGTATTGTCGTTTTCTTTTTCTTATTGTCTTTTTTAAATCTCTCTGTATTGATACATAACTTTCATAGTCATTAGATGCACCCGAGCACTTATATTTCTTATAAGCCTGTCTCTTTTTAGCAATACTTTTTTCAGTTTCTTTGTCGAGCCACTTTGGGCGAGCCTGATTTGGGGGACGTCTGTCCTTAAAAGGAATGTAAGTTTGAATCATCTTAGTGAGCGTATTTTGAAATATTTCCCACATCTGATCTACAGGCCTTTCGTTTAATTTTGCCTCCCAATCTGTAAGCTGAAGCTCCTGACGAAGTTCTATGAACTGAGCTTTACTGAAATCGGGTATTTTAGAAGCACAAGTATCTATTCTAAAATTGTTTAGGAGTTTGAATCTGACTAAATTGTGATCGCTATTTGCAACAGATTCACCGACTTCTACATCAGTTACCATGCTTTCGCGGCTAGTGATCAATAAATCGAGCAAGTTTCCATATCTTGTGGGCTCTTTTACATGCTGAATTAAGTAATTGTCACCAAGAAAATCAATCAAGCGACTACCTATATGGCCATGTTCAAGGGTCATCCAGTCAATGTCAGTAAAATTGAAATCACCCATTATCAATAAATCCCGGTTGCAGAAACTAGACAGTTCTTGAAATAACAGTTTGTCGTCTGCTAATGATAATGTCTTTGGCCTATATATTACACCTATATTCATTTTTTGTCCATTTGTTAAGGTTAACTCAACCCACAAACTGTCATATGCATCCTGTTTCACTTTCTCTATAACACAAGCATGAACATTGTTTTTAACGTACAATAGAACACCCCCACCTTTCTTGTGGTTTCTATCCTGATGAAAGTGTTTAAATCCCGCAATATTAAATTCAGCTTCGAACTCTGTACCATTTAACCATGTCTCAGTTATTCCTATCATATCGAGATTTTCGCTTTTGACATACGCCTGTATTTCTTGAAATTTGTTCCTAATACTACGAGCATTAAAGTACATAGTTTTAAGAAACTCGTGATTATTTCTTTTTGACACATTTTGAGTTTCAATATCATGTCTTATATTATCATTTTGTTTTTTATTTATGCCTTGCTCTATATTATTATTATTTGGTCCTTCATTGACATTCAATGCCTCATTAACATTTCTCCTATCAAAATTAAAATTTCCCCCATCACGGACATCTGGTCGATTACGGTCATCCGATCTATTTTGTACATTTTGTCCCCCTACGTCACCGTGATTCACGCCGGCCTCCCATCGTTCAGTGACATTATGTCCGGCATCCCTTTCTAAAATTATATTTTGTCCTCCAGTGACATTATATCCTACCGTGATATTTTTTCTTCCACTATAATTACATCCCATCGTGATCTTTTGTCTTCCACTGTCATTACATCCTATCTTGATCTATAGTTCTTCTTTCCAAAAGATTGAAGCGCTGGATATTTCCGACGGAAAGAAAACATTTTGAAAAGTCAGTTTGCTGGAGGTTTCTGTCAAGGATCTACAGTTCCTCTTCCCAAAAGATTGAAGCGCTGGATATTTCCGAAAAAAAAAAATGAAAAGTTAGCTTGCTGAAGTCTTCTGTCAAAGATCTACAGTTCCTCTTCCCAAAAGATTGAAACACTGGATATTTCCGACAGAAAAAAAACATTTTCGAAAGTCAGTTTGCTGGAGTCTTCTGTCAAGGATCTACAGTTCTTTTTCCTAATTGAGCCCCGACGAGACAAAGAGTGAGTTTCTTGTAGTTTCTTCTTGGACTGATAACGGTGCTCTCTGGGTTACTTGACGGTTTCATACAACACCAGAATCCTCGTTTGGCTCGAAGTCATTTCAAGTAAAATAACAGAAATAGAAGCTATGCAGGCTATTTTAGCACCCTGTGTCGATCAGACTAAGAGCACGAGCCAGCGTAAATAGAAAATAGAATTTAATCGATTTAATATGAGTGATATCACTCTTGAA
>NC_134778.1:6551759-6561759 GCF_046742065.1 Oratosquilla oratoria
TGACCGAACTCTGCTTGCAATGAAAAGTAATTTAGAATGATCTAATCTGATTATTCTTTCCCTGGAATGAGCACTGGACAGAACCTTTCCACGTTTTGTCTCTTATTTCATGGTGATATAGTAGGAGCTACTTATCCCTACCAACTTGAAAAACCCTGGTTATAAATCAAAACTTTTCACTAAATCTGAACATTAAGATGAAGTAAAGGAAAACGCTCCAAAGAAAGATTCAGGAAAGATGATGGGATAGAGACTTAAGCTATTAATGGGAGCAAGTGAACAAAGGAGCATAGGAGTGAAGGGATTAAGATTAGAAAGGAACAAGACCACGAGTAAGAAGTTAAATCAATTGGAGAAAAGGGTATACTTAATATACACGTTTGTGTATGTATATTTATCAATCTGTATGTATGTATGTATGTATGTATGTATGTATGTATGTATGTATGTATGTATGTATGTATGTATGTATGTATGTATGTATGTATGTATGTATGTATGTATGTGTTTGTATGTATGTATGTATGTATGTATGTATGTATGTATGTATGTATGTATGTATGTATGTATATATGTATGTATATATGTATGTATGTATGCATGTATGCATGTATGTTTGTATGTATGTATGTATGTATGTATGTATATATGTGTGTATGTATGTATGTAAGTATGTATGTATGTATGTATGTATGTATGTATGTATGTATGTATGCATGTATGTATGTATGTATGTATGTATGTATGTATGTATGTATGTATGTATGTATGTATGTATGTATGTATGTATGTGTGTATGTATGTATATATGTATGTATGCATGTATGTTTGTATGTATGTATGTATGTATGTATGTATGTATGTATGTATGTATGTATGTATGTATGTATGTATGTATGTATGTATGTATGTATGTATGTGTATTCTTTGGCAGGAAATGTTGATGACAGTTCACATTTTCCCTATTGATTTACAAAGCTGCGAACAAGCCGAAGTACTTCAAGAGGATGTCTATTGATGAGGTTTGCAAGAAACATTACAACGCTGATGAAGGGTAGTCAGACCAAGGAAACAATTTTACTTTTAACGTTTCATTTATATAATATTCTTAAAAAAAAGAGCTTAGAAAGAACTTCAAGTTGATACACATGAAATTTAGTTAGGAGAGATCACATCAGAGCAACAAAGAGTAGGAAAACATTAGATCATGTTATACACCAATGGAAATAGAGGTAAGAACAAAGAGAAAGGTTCCCCGCTCCTACAGATAAGGAACACTTAAGAGCTACAAGACAGAGGAGTTGATGACATCATTGCGAAGTGTGAGGTGGTCACTGGAAATAGGAAGAGACTCGAGACCTTGAAGTTGTATGCTCATGTCAGGGATGTCATGTTTGTCACGAGTCTCCTGCGATCTCTCTCGTTGAGAATACCCAATGTACCTTCACGAAGTCGTTCCCTGTAGAGATTCTTGATGGCAATGGATAATAAGAAGTGATTTCTGTAGTGATTCTTCATAGCATATTACGTTTACATATTAGTATCAAACCCGGGACATTAAAATTATATTCAAGACTTTATGTTTGGCTAACGAGGGCTCAGATAATGAACAATGTTATATGTTTGCAGATCTCGATGTCTATCAAATTTTACCGTTCCTATCACACATCTATATACTGATAAATTTGTACAATAGCACACTTCTTCTCATAGCTAGGAATTATAAATCACGAAATAGATATGTTACTTAAACATGTTTGTTCATAGTTATTAATATTTTGGGTTCAGTATTGTTGTATAAGAACGAGCTATGATTTATGTAATTAATGGCATTAGGAAGATAGCGATATTCACTGGGTAACAAATTTTTCACAAATATTTTGTTTCCCCTTTTTTTTTTTTTTTTTTTTTTTTTTTTTTTTGTGTGTGTGTGTGTGTGTGTGTGTGTGTGTGTGTGTGTGTGTGTGTGTGTGTGTGTGTGTGTGTGTGTGTGTGTGTGTGTGTGTGTTTGCGAGTGTGTGTGTTTCAAAAGCAATAATTTTGCTCTGGTTCCAAATATGTACTTTTATCTACCATCGACCGTTATAGTGCCATAAAAGATCATACTGATATAAAGAAACGAATGGGATACGGGAAAACATATAATTGTCGTTCTTGACCGTTGATACAAGAAGATGCAGGAATTCACCAGATTCATTCTATTATGTGTGTGGTTCCTATGTTGGAACTAAACTGTATTCTGGGATAAGTATGGATGACCAAAAAAGACCATAGGTCCCTCTTGTGATATGTGGAAGTTGTTGATCAAATTAATATGCACAGCTGAGGTGCAAGAAATGCAATGCCATTCGCTGTGCCAAGAGTTTGGTGAGAGCTAAAAAATCGTCATAATGATTACTACTTTTGCATGATTGACACATTAAAGTACATTAAAGCTATGGAAAGAAAATCACTTCTATATCCCTTACTGGTTCCGTGGTCACCAGAAAATCCAAATAAATCTTATCAAATTGTGAACCCTATTCCTTGTGACAGAATCAGTATTGAAATCTTTCAGCTATATATGCTTTCTTACAATGCAATTACACATAAAATTCATATTATGTTCCAATTGAATTTTCTCTAACTCTACCCTTTCACTAATCAGATTCGTTGTTACAAGTCTATATGGCAATAATTTTTACTTAAGTAATCTCGAATCTCTGCATATCTTACTTAGATTACAAGGAATACCATCTCAGCAATTCATTCCAGCCCCCGTCCATTGTTAAAAAAAAAAAAAAAAAAAAAAAAAAAAAAAAAAATCCTACACAAAGCGGAAAGCGAACTTGAGCAACTCGCTCGCTCCAAATACTGTTTTATATACGCATGTTTCATAAACATCTAACCCATAAACTATAAAACCCGTGTTCTACCCCACTTTCTACCTTCCTTCCTACCAGCCTCTTACATGTATATATATATATATGCATATATATATATATATATATATATATATACATATACATACACACACACACACACACACATAAATATATATATATATATATATATATATACATACACAAACACACACATACACATATATATATGTATATATATATATATATATATATACACATATACACAAACACACACACACGTATATACATATATATATATATATATATATATATATATATATATATATAATGCATACGCAATTTTCTCAGTTTAGCTCAATATGACCTCCGTTCAATAATATATGTGGCTGACTCGCAGGTCGTTCCAGTTTCATAAGATCATTCATTATTTATCGGTGGGGGGGTTGGTGAGGTGTCTACACCTCAACAACCTCCACATGACCACCGCGGTGCCCCAGCGAAAAGACCTACCTTACCTGACTCCCCACCTCTCCCTTCTCCTTCCTCTCCCCCTCCAAGACGAAGTGCTCGACTACGCAGTGGGTCACAACCCAATCAATGTCCCCAAGCGGCCTATATTTAAACCCATGTTGTCTGTACATTATTTTCAATTGTGAATCATGTAGCTTTGAAAATTGTGACTTATCTCTTGTAACTATTCTGAAGATGACTCCCTGAAGTCGTAACGTCAAATTAAATATGGAAGACTATGGAAGGCTTGTATTTGCCCACCCTCCTGAAATGAGACCTACTGTGAGAAAAATGGAAAATCTTAGTAAGTAGATTAATCAGTGCCAAAATGCTGTCGTGTTTAACTCAGTGTGTATTAGTGAGAATCTGCGCCCTAAATATACAATATATATATATATATATATATATATATATATATATATATATATACATATCTATATATATACATGTGTATATATATATATATACATATATATATATATAATAATATACATATATATATAATATATATATACACACTTACACATGTACACAAACACACACACACGTATATACATACATACATATATATATATATATATATATATATATATATATATACATATACATGTCATATATATATATACATATATATATATATATATATATATATATATATATATATATATATATATATATATATACACATACTACGCATACGCAATTTTCTCATTTTAGCTCAATATGACCTCCGTTCAATAATGTATGTGGCTGGCTCGCTGATCGTTCCAGTTTCATAAGATCATTCATTATTTATTGGTGAAATTGATCTCATTTTTCGATTTTTTTTATATGAATTTTCAATAAACTCTAACAGTAGATGTTGTAAATATTCTTTTCATAATTTGTTCTTGGCAATGAAAAACGATTTTGTTAAGCAGAAGTGAGATTCTCGTGGTAAAGAAATTAGATTTATGTTCGTGATGAGTGTCAAGTTCAGTTCTGAATTGGGTTCAAGACATTGAAAGTGTAATATAGTATTTCATGATTTCTCATTAGATATGTCTTCATGAGGTATCCGTAGATCAATCATCCCGAACAAGTATTCGAGATTATTTAGTCAAAATGTCATAATGGCCTACATTATTAATGAAATTCACCTTTGAAAAATATAAAAAATGTACATGGGTATGAATAACGTCTATGACCATCGATATTTAGGAAAATGAATGGCATGAATGTTCTTTATGTATCTTTTAAAAACGGCCTTATAACGCATCCAAGCTTTATATTTTTTATCTCAGAGGAAGTACATAAAGCGGTGGTTCCCAAACGGTGTGCCGCGGCACGAAAGAGTGCCTTGAGGGTGTGCCGCCAAGATTCGTGGCAAAAATAATTTTCGTATTACCGACTCTCCCTGTCATCCATTTTTCTTCATTAAAGCAGCATCAGTGTAAAGATGAGTATGTTCATATTATCCAGGGACAAGATTTTATTACACTGATGTTGAATCAACAAAATACTGACAAACTAGAATTTAGATTTTCTAATAAGTGTGCCGGGGACTTCTGAAAGGCTTGGCAAGGATGCCTCAAGCCAGAAAAGGTTAGGAACCACTGATATAAAGTTTTGAAACTGTCATCGACAATCCATGGTGTCTATAAATCTCATAGAAAATAGTAATAGATTAAAAGGAAAACGACAACAAAGCAATATTCTAATAAACGTATGAAACAATTTCATGGAGAAATAGTTTGAAATAAGTTATCTTATTTTCTCGAAAAGGGATGGAGAATCAGGAGTTCTATAAGATTAAGTAAAAATTATAATAGCAGTTCGAAATGTTTTCACACTAAATACAAACCACACGAAAGGCCTGTAGATTAGCCGTGCAGTTAATAGATCAAAAAGAACGAAAATGGCCTCGACAATTAGGAGCCACCATATGAGAATAAAAGCTTCATAAAGGTCGTTGGTCTTGTATAGCTTCAAAGACAGCTTCACAAACTTCCGAGACAGCTTCATAGATTTCTTATCAAACTCTCATTTCTGTTTTTCTTAGAATTTATTTATAACCTCGTCGTTGTAAATAAGATGATGAAATGTGTAGCAGAGTTTTCAACAATCATCGTCATCGTGGTCATTATGGTCGTCGTGATCGTAATGGTAATGGTTATCATCCTCTTCGTCATCGTCATCGTCATCGTCATCGTCATCGTCATCGTAATCGTCATCAAAATCATCACCGACATCGTCATCGTCATCGGCATTGTATCCTCCTCCTCCTCCTTCTCATCCCCCCTCCTCCTCTCCTCCTCCTCCATATCATCATCATCATCATCATCATCATCATCATCATCATCATCATCATCATCATCATCATCATCATCATCATCATCATCATCATCATCATCATCATCATCATCATCATCATCATCATCATCATCATCATCATCATCATCATCATCATCATCATCATCATCATCATCATCATCATCATCATCATCATCATCATCATCATCATCATCATCATCATCATCATCATCATCATCATCATCATCATCATCATCATCATCATCATCATCATCATCATCATCAGTACATAAGGAAAACGAGACTGAACTTCCGGTTCTCAGTTATGTTCAAATGTATTCGGTTTCCAATATATGACGTCATGATTTCATATAGATCGTTAATATGGACTTTATTTTCCGGAATTTCTATACTTGTGGACAAATTTGCGCCTCTATGGGGCCTTATGTTTATTTTCATTCGTTGATCTCTTTGGTTGAGGGTATTTATAGTTTGATTAGACCCCATTCTACACAGACGATGAACTCAAATTACATGTTAGTTCACCAGTTGCCTTGCAGCTGGCAACCCACGAACGAGCGTGCAGTTACCTCTTCCATTAATGTCACTATTATCATTTTAGATTAGTGGTTTCCAACCTTTCAGAAGTCCCCGGCACACTTATTAGAAAATCTAAATTCTAGTTTGTCAGTATTTTGTTGATTCAACATCAGTGTAACAAGATTTTGTCCCTGGATAATATGAAAATACTCGTCTTTACACTGATGCTGCTTTAATGGACAAAAATGGATGACAGAGAGAGTCGGTAATACGGAAATTAGTTTTGCTCTGAATTTTGGCGGCACTGTCAGTTGATCTCACGGCACCCTTTAGTGCCGTGGGACACCGGTTAGGAACCACTGGTCTAGAATATATATTACTAGTGTATACACACGTTAAAAATAACGGGATTTAATATCACACGTTTGAATGTCATATAATGGTATAGATTGAATATCAAATGATACGTCACTATCAGCGTATAGTATAAATAACAGAAAATAAGTTTACATATAAAATTTAATTTAATTTAGAGCTCTTACCTCTATTCAGTAGGCGAAAATAGTGAAATGCAGAAGATTATAACGTCATGTCGTTGCTTGGAACAGTACGCATCATACACGCTTCTGATTAGCTGGTCCTCAGTCGTGATGTCATATCTCTTCTGATTGGCTGGTCCTCACTCGTGACGTCATATCTCTTCTGATTGGCTGGTCCTCAGTCGTGACGTCATATCTCTTCTGATTGGCTGGTCCTCAGTCGTGACGTCATATCTCTTCTGATTGGCTGGTCCTCAGTCGTGACGTCATATCTCTTCTGATTGGCTGGTCCTCAGTCGTGACGTCATATCTCTTCTGATTGGCTGGTCCTCAGTCGTGACGTCATTTATTCTCACGATGCGGACACCACACACACACTTGGGTATTATATATATAGATAATACCAGGCCATAGACGGTGGGTGCGGGGGGGAGGATAATATTCTCGCTATATATAATGAGAATCATCTATTTTTGTGGACGGTTGGCAATTGAACTACCATTTCTTTGCGATTACCCGCTCAACCCTGAATAAAAACAAACACAAGCTATTTGAAACCTCAATTATATCATCATGCAAATTAAATCCCTTTATAAAGAAGATTAGATTATCTACATATGAGTACAAATTATGAAAGATATGTGAATTGTATTCTATATCAGACAGGGGACAAAATGGCATTATTGTGTGAGTGGAGAATGTGATGGACGGACGGTGCAGACAATGAAATTTTCTGCCTTATATGCAGAGGGGGACGGAGAGGGGGGTCGCCGATTAAATGAAGCGGCCTTGCTGTGGATGTGCTGTGTCTTGCGACACTGCTTCTGACCCAGGGCGGTGGGCAGGGTGCAGGGATGACCCGTCATCCAGGAGGTGCTCAGATGAGTGGGAGGGGTGTGGAGTGTATTTAGGGATGAAATGGGTGGGAGTGTTTATATGCCTTTCCCTTTTTGGCTACCTCCCTTGTAAGGGGGAAAAAGCCTTGGTATATGTATGTATGTTGGTCTTTTCTATAATTCTGTTTATAAATGAAATGAATTACCACTCAATAACAACCCCAGACGAGTCGAAACGGGTTTGAAACGCTACTTAACACCGACCCATTCTCGATAACTATTGTGTGTTCGTTTGAGTAGAAACGACTTTGACTACAATCTTTTGTTTTTTCGAATCCCCATATGTCAAGTCATCTTTGCGTCATATAATGAGAAACTAAACAAATAATTAAGAGGAGTTAAACCTATATAAACTGTAGACACACTATTGAAATATTCATAGGAAAGCCAAGAATACTGTAAGTAGTCTTCTTCCAGCTATTCAAGTCGACAACAGTTGAATTGTTTTGTTCGTTTAATCTATGCGTTCGACGTTCTTCTTCGTCCCAGGTGCTACAGAGACAACGAGCCAAGTCTTACACAGTTCGACACCTGGTAGTGTAATTCCATATATTTGTTTCTAGAGTGTTTTTATGACTTAAGATTAAGACTTAAGACAAGTCTTAAGACTTGTTTTTTGTAAAATGTGTGGTAAATCTGGGCAACACACTAATTAATATCTTTTGTAATGAGTTACAATAGGTTGTAGGGATAAACCATACCGTCAAAAGACCTTTCGGTCCACAATAAGTTTACTTTTCGTAAATAGTGTTATGCTCAATTTATGATGTTTGTTCATGGGCTGCCAAAGAGTCCAGCCCTATACTCACAAGCTCTCGTAGTCAGAAAACTGGTAGGATAAAATGCATTCAAAAAAGAATTTTGCTAAAGAAATATTTCAGTCTCAGTCCGAGGAATATGGGAGAAAGGGCAGTTGAATGTTAAAATTTAGTTGGTCTTTGATTTCACTGAACCACTTTCTATATATGAATGCAAGGTACTAGCTTATTGTATACCCTGAACGCCGTTTGAATTATGAAATATACTTCATATAAGTATACTTAATAAAATATACTAAGATGTATGAAGTAAACTTGATAAGATATACTAACCTAACCTAACCTAACCTAACCTAACCTAACCTAACCTAACCTAACCTAACCTAACCTAACCTAACCTAACCTAACCTAACCTAACCTAACCTAACATAACATAACATAACATAACCTAACCTAACCTAACATAACATAACATAACATATAAGTATACTTCATAAGATATACTAAGATGTATGAAGTAAACTTGATAAGATATACTAACCTAACATAACATAACATAACATAACATAACATATAAGTATACTTCATAAGATATACTAAGATGTATGAAGTAAACTTGATAAGATATACTAACCTAGCCTAACATAACCTTACCTAATCTATCCTAACATAACATAACCTAACCTAACCTAACCTAACCTAACCTAACCTAACCTAACCTAACCTAGCCTAACAAACATAACATCATACCATAACATAACATAACATAACATAACATAACAACATAAAGGTCTGCATACCGCAGCATGAGGCTATAACTAACACTGAAAAAATCTGACTACGGGCCTCTGACTAAAGGTCCTTGTGAGTATAAAGCGGACCCCACTACCAAGACCTTAAAGATTAAAGCAATTTCATTTCACTATATCTCAACATAAGCAACTTACTCTTAATTTTCTTATCTAATATAATATTATTTCACTTTATTTGAACGTACTATTACCATTATAATTTCTCACTATATCTCAATATAAGCAACTTACTATTAATTTTCTTTTCTAATATGATATTATTTCACTTTATTTGAACGTGCTAGTACTATTATAATTTCTCATTTTCGCACGAAAATCATAACATTGTCCCAGTCATAATGATTAAAGCTCTTTCACTACTCATAATGACTTTATTTATTGTAAGTCCTTTATTATAGCCAATGAAATCGTTATAAATAAATACCCAACCAGACCATGAATCTATGAATTAACGGCTATAATCTGCAGCATCTTTGGTATCGATACCATTATCATCAATAGTTTTATTCGTGGTAGTACTGTAGTGTAGTGATAATAGATTGTCTAAATAGTTAAAGACAAAGTTGCACAAACGTGTCTGATATATATGGTCATATAGTGTAATGATGTAATTATCTTGTAGCAAAGATTTTTCTTTTAAAGTTATGAACAAGTAACCAACTCACGACTTGAACCTGGAAATATAAATTTTGTCGTAGAAGGCGAGCGGTAGAGAGAATATCTCTGTCACCCTTCTCCAAAACCCTCTTTTTCTGGAGTGTCAGCCCCGAGGGGCTGGCACTTAGTCCC
>NC_134778.1:6564259-6579259 GCF_046742065.1 Oratosquilla oratoria
CAAGTTCAGGGGAGAATTCATACCTTCTCTCACCTGCCTCCCGTCGAAGTTTTCCTGGGCGTGCCGTATGCCAGCCCACCCATTGGGGACGGGAGGTTCACGCCCACGAGTAGCCCGTTGCCTTGGGAGGGCGTGCGGAGGTGTGTGACAATGCCGCCTGTGTGTCCGCAGCGACTCCCACCTCCGGAGGACCGGAAGGATAGGGCGGCCGCCTACCGGTCCTTTCTGGAAGCGGTCACGCCTCAGCTTGAGAGAAGCGTTAGCGAAGACTGTCTCTACGCAAATGTCTACACTCCCCATGACAGTGAGTATTGAATTATTTTGGACTGTTGTCATTGGTGTTACATAGGATTGATTACCAACTTATCAGTCGTAACCTAACCTTACCTAACCTAACCTAACCTAACCTAACCTAACCTAACCTAACCTAACCTAACCTAACCTTACCTAACCTAGCCTAACCTAACCTAACCTAACCTAGCCTAACCTTACCTAACCTCTCTGCCTCAGCCTTTAAAGAAGCCTGAGATAGGTCTGCGTTTGCACCAACGACTGCCGACAATATGACAGTGAGTACTGAGATTTTTTACCTTTTATCTTTGATGTTCTGTAGCAAGCATAACATCTGGTCTACTGACCGTTCGTAACCAGGACCTATGATTATAAGTAAGACTTTTGGTCGTACTTGCTGGTCATATGTATAGAAAGGGGATGTTTGCACCTCCTGACATTATCTGTGTTGCTGAAATCTGTCTGTTTGAAAGTATGTTTTTAATACTGTCTGCATATCTAATATTCAATATTGTGTTTAATACTGTCTGCATATTTGATATTTAATATCGTGTCTTATACTGTCTGTCAGTAATGCATCATTCTGTACCGTCATGTTTGTAAGTGAACATAATCTAATAGAATTCTTATTTCTCATCAGCAAAATTGTATGAAGTTCAATTCTGTTTATTTGTATTTTTATATGTGCACCAAATTGATTTTACCTACTCAGGATAATTTCTTTAATATACTATCTCGTCTTTCAACCATTTGCATAGGTCAATACAAAACATAAATCATCATGCTCGTCTTGCCATCCTTTTCTTAGTTTATCACAGTGGAATTGCTTCAGACATATATCAACACCTTCAGTTTCCCTTTGCTTCCTATCCGGAATTGTATTTTGGTAGATTTGTGTTTTGGTTGGATGGATGAGTCTGTACAAACGTTGTGTTGGTGTTAGCGTGGGCGTTGGTGCGCATGAGGGAATGAATATAGATGTTAGTGAAGGTATGAATGTGAATATAAACGCATGACCTCAAATGTAAATGTAACTTTGTATATATCCCCTTTTTGCTAAGTTATTCAATAATAACAATTGGGCATTTGGCATAGTTGAGGAATCTATACATGCAGCAATGTTTTCTCAAGTTACTAAAGGGGAAGTGAGATGTAGTTTGTGGAATTTATATTTCAGTGGCCCATCTGATCCACGTATTAGTGTACCCTTGTAAACATAAGATATGGTGGTATCAGGTAAAGCATTAGTCAACATAAGACTGTTAGACCCTAGTATCAGAATAAACATAGTGAGACGTGGGTTATTCTTAGATATGGAAGTAGTGCCTTTTGATAGGAAAAGGGCAATGTCTTTGGTTGAACATCTGAGTATCACAGTTTTCGACAACAGAACAAAACAAGACACGGGTCTTGTTAGGAAAGTAATTTTTGTTGGGAATTTAGATAATTTCTTTCAGTTTATCTTTAGAAGATTTCTATTGTCATTTTTTCTTTCTTTCTTGAAGTTATTAGCAATACTGGTTTAAGAAGAGATTGAATAGATAATTTTTTTCTGCAGTTTGAGATGTGCTTGCAGTAACTGCACTACATGGAATAGTGTCTAGTTTGGCATATGTTGATTGCAGTGTCACCAAATTGAGATGCTGCAACGCTGTGTTTACAGTAACTATACAAAAGATAAGGAAGGACATTGCCTTTTATCATTATTACTATAATTTTTGTATTTTTGGGTTTTCCTGTTAGATTCATTATGCTTAATGGTAATTTTGTAATTGAGAGAATATACATCAAATGATTTGTAGGATTAGAAGGCTTTTAGTTCTTTAAGTATGTTTCGATATCAAAATCAGTACCATTCGACTTACTACTCCTGAGCCATTGTTGATAGGCTTTATTAAATTTTGAGAAAAAATCTATGTAGGTAGTACAAGATTGTTTTCTCAAATTAGGGAAATTGATCCTATAAGCTTCTAGCACAAATTTATATTTTCTCAGTTTCAATTTCTTGAACTTCTATTTTCTGAGGTCTTGTCCTAATTATTTTGATATAATTTGATCTTCCAGATCTGGGCAGGATAAAATCTGTTCCCTCGTGTTCATGAGCAATACATATTCTTTGACCATTACGTTAAAGAACTGCGTAAATATTTCATATCACTTATTCCGTATCATAATCCAATTTCCATTAATTCACACTTTTGGAAACGTTTATGGTGACTAACCAAAATCTGGCCCAATATTTCTACTTCAAAGGACATGGTTTATAATTTAGTGTTGATGTTCTTGACGCGTTTATATTACCTCTACTCTAAGGTTAGGTCGCCGATTTATCACAGAAAAGGGTTTTACTTTCCACCAGTGTGGTTAAATTTTTATTTTGAAGTTGATGCCGGAATATTTGAATGAAGCAAGTCTGTTTGAATAGATATGATACACTTTTGTACTAAATCGTATATTTCTAAAGCTTATAATTAATGCTATAATACGTATCATAAAATAAATATTCTCTACTCTAAAACATAAAGTATTTATTTTGTTTTAAGATATGATATTGGAAAAATGAATTTATTTCCAAGTTGATCGTGTGGAATTGAATAATATTATGTACATAATTTATATATATATATATATATGTATGTATATATATATATATATATATATATATATATATATATATATATATATATGTGCTAAGGGGAGAGGGTGGGGGAATATCAGATCATTTTTTGAACATTCGTGTTGAACATTACTTTGGTTTTACTCTTATTCATTTTTAAACCTCCTTTGAGACTTTCCTTTTTCAGATCACTCAACATATCTTGCAAGTCTTCTGTTCTTTCTGAAATAAGAATAATGTCATCCGCAAATCTTAGGTGGCTCAAATATTCGTCATTAATCTTCAAACGTTTATCTTCTCAACTCAGCCTTCTGAAAATATCTTCCAAGTAAGCTGTAGATAATTTGGGTGAAATGGTATCGCCATGCCGTACTCTTTTTTTAATCTTGATCTTTTCTGTATCTTTATGTAGTCGAATTATAGCGGTAACTTTCGCATAAATCTTTTCTAAAACCTTTACGATCTATTCGTTTGTACCCTGATTGAGCAGCGAGTTTAGTATTGCTATTTGTTCTACCGAGTCAAAGGCCTTCTCGTAATCTACAAAAGCTAAACAAAGAGGTATATTGTATTCTGTCGTTTTCTCGATTAGTTGGTTCATCGCCTCCAAATGGTTTAAAATTGAGTATCCGCTCTAAAAGCTTGCCTGTTCTCTCGGTTGGTTTCCATCTAGAACTTGACTTGGTCTGTTTGTAAGGATATTGGAGAATCCTTTATATATATTTGATAGAATATATATTGTTATGAATCTCGCTCACATATCTGACTTAAGTATATGAAATTAGAGTTCCCAAGACCCCCATGTCTTTGGGATAACTCAAATAGAAATTACAAAGCTGTCAGACTCGTAATAACACATAGTATGAGTGAGGGTGACTGAGTTCCCAAGACCCCCATGTCCTTTTGGGTAAACTTAAAAAGAAATTTCAAGGCCGCCACTTGATTTTATAAAAACCAAGAAAAATGGGAAACGCACAGATAACGTTTAAACACTATTCATTAAAGTTTAATAGGATTACATGAAGGATTACAATCATCATGAACATTCAAGTGAGTAAATAAGTTTTACATTCAAATGAGTAAATAAATTTTCAAAACAGAAGATTCCCGCTCGAAAACTTTTTTAACGGGGGTGAAAGAAGATTAAATTAATTAATTAATACTTTACCAACGAAAACACTGTCTAGGTAACTTCCATGTGGACATTCACACCACTACATGAAACACTAGATGAAACACTAGCTGAGTTTTAATTTTTTATAATTATCTTACGACTAATACAGGGGGAGTACAGAGGACTTACTTTCAGCCGAATAATCCGCCCCGAGGGCACAACACCTTTACATTGTACCCTCTACTCTAAAAACTGACTCTTCTGACGCTTCAAGAAGGCGCTCTGGTTGTTTTCTACAAAAATCCTCTGATTGTCCCACAGGAATTGCGTCTATGGAGATTGAACCTCATTGGTCAAATTAACTAAAACGTTCTCCTTCGTTCTAGGCTGAGTGTTACGCAAAGCTAGAACAAATACTCCATTGAGTAGGTTTTTCTTCCCACGCGTCCTCCAGTACTCGTCCTGTAATCTGACACCCACGTTATCGCGAGGCGCCGTTAATCCAAAGTAATAAACTATTCCCACCTTACATATATGGGATAAATATATGTGGACTATATATTATATATATATATATATATATATATTTTTAATATATATATATTATATACTATTATATATATATATATACTATATAGTCATAATTATATAGTGTTCAACGTCACAAACTCACCCCCATCGGGAGACTAGGACGGTGCCCCTTACAAAGAACACTGTGGCGTGGAATTTAATGAACCTTGCCCATGATTCAACTTCGCCGATTGCAGGGTCCAAACCACCACCCCCTCGAACTTCGTCAACAAGTAACGAGGCCATAACCAGCTCGGCCAGCGAGCTTATATATATATATATATAAAATATATATATATATATATATATATATATATATATATATATATATATACAAGAAGTCTATTCGGAAGATAGAGAAAACTACTAAGAAGTTAGTTGATACTGAATTTGCGCTGGTCTTTAACCAAACATGTTTTAAAAGAGAACTTACTGCCTATTTATTCTAATATATATATATATAATATATATATATATATATATATATATATATATGTATATATATAGACATATTATTATATATATATATTATATAATATATATATATTATATATAAAATTAGTTCCGACTATCGTCCCCGGATTCGAACCGAGACTCGTCAAATCACTGAAACCATCCGCTCTGCCAACTGGAGCTAACGGGCCCTACAAAATTTTCCAAACAGGGAGTTAATCTACTCCTGAAGAACCAAGTCGATTGCTAAATGCCGTCCGTACTTAATTTTACAGAGAACCAAGACCAACTTGTAGCTCATGGTTAACCTGGAACGTTTCCTTGATGAACTTATCGACGTTGTCATACCTGAATAGAATCACCAGTGACGGTGATGTTGATTATTAATTCCGACTGTCACCCCCGGATTCGAAATGAAATATAGTTATTCAAATATCCTGGAGGGATAGGATATCAGAATATATGGTTTATGGGGGTCTATCTGCAAAACCCTAGGAGTTCGTGATCAATCAACAACAAACAAACAAACAGACAGACAGACAGGGGACAGAGAGGCTAATACTTTATTTATAGTAGATATAATATTATTTAATAAATATATACATATATGTATATATATATATAATATAATATATATGTATGTGTATATATATGTATAAATATAATATAAATTTTATATATGTATATTTTACGTATATATATATATGTATATAGATGTTTAATATATGTATATGTATATATATATGTATATATACATAGTATATATACATACATATGTATATATGTATATGAGTATATATATGTATATATATATGTATAATATACATATATATATTAACATATATATATTATATATATATATACATACATATATATATACATACATATACAGACATGACCGAACACAATAGACACATGAGAAATCGTTTAGTTTTATCATTACAAGTAATTGATACAATTAAAGTAAATGGTCACAATGTGTAAAAAATAATACTTGGAATCATATCCCCTTTGCTTTTTTCTAATGCATGGACCCTATTAGACATGCTAGTGATTAGTTCATGAAATATCAGTTTGAAGGATTTCTTGTCATGTTTCCCGTAGTAATCCTAAGAGGTTAGGGCTTTGAAGATGGCTTCTGTTTTTTTTTTCTTTTTTTCTTTTTTTTATTTGTGGGTCTAATAATAAGCCCAAGAGGTGTTCAATAGGGTTCATATTCCGGGGGAATGACTTGGCCATGGAAGTTTTCTGATCCCATTTTTGGACCATCAACCAATTGTGTGTTGCATTGGTGCGTTGGACTTCAGTTTTCGTGGATAAGCCCCCCCAGGAGCGCTCAATATTTTTCCATAATTTATTATAGACTAGGAAGATATTGGAATTTTACTCATTCTACTATTGAAAAGGAGAATATTGGAATGAGTCTTCCTTTGGAGAATATGAGGAAATGGACATATTTGCCTGAATTGATTAATTCTCCTTGACACTCCACAAGCTCTGAATCGATCTTCACTCCAAATTGCATCCTCACATCATTAATTGAAATGCCCTCCATGTTTCACTGTTGGCTGCAGTCTTTTTAGGTTAAACTCTTGACTACAGAGTCTCCAGACTCACACTCTTCCACTTCATAAAATAATGCGAATCGTGACTCATCAGAGAAAATGACAGAGCTCCAAAAGGCTACAGATCTCTCCCACCATCTCAACAGCCCAATCCTTTCTGCATTTGATATTGCTGAACGAAGGAGTAGTTTCCTTCTTGGAGCTCTGCCATAGTAACCCAGATTGTGAGATACCTGACAGCTGTTCTGGGAATGACATCAGCTTGTTTTGGTATGTTTGAGGTCATGCAACGTGGATCCTCTTCGACATTTTTTTGACAAGACTCAAGGTTCTTTCTGAGGGCCCGGGACGACCTGAATGAGGTTTTGTGTCCTTCTTGCCTTCTCTGGTGAATTGTACGACCACTCTATAAACAGTAGGAAGAGGTATTGTTAGATTTTTAGATATTTTGCGTTGACTAAGTCCACCTTCATGTTGACCCACAATACGACCTCGCTGAAATTCAGATAGGTTTACTGCTCCTTTGGTTCGTGGCATGCTTGATTAATCTTGTATGTAACCTCAACCATAAACCTAGGTATATAGATCATATTAGGTAAATTTAAATAACATTAAGCATCAAATAAGAGCAGAAATGCATTTTTCTTGGTGTCTATTCAATTTTGTCATATCTGAGTATATATATATATATATATATATATATATATATATATATATATACATATATATATATATATATATATATATACATATATATATATATATATATATATATAGTCTTAATACGACTTTAGTGAATAAATTTAACGTCATATATGTAAAAACGAACGTATTATGTGCATTAATAATAAACTTCATATAGATTTACATATTCAAAACCATGTGGAGGGTTTATGTCCGACTTCGCCTGTGACGATGCGGACTCACATTACAAATAACCAGTTACACGTGACTACCACTTGCCCAAGCATCTTGATAACATAGGTCAACGGTGAAGTCATCGTTCGCATATATATACCATTGCTCATGAGCCTCTGTTTTTATTTCGGTTGTATCAAAATGAATGCGAACACATTCTCCCCCCTCCCCACCTCCATGAAACCACTTTTATTACTTTTCTCTTCAACAAAATTCAAACTTTTGAATTGTATCGTCCCATTAGGGATTTTACTCGGGGACTTTTATACATTTCCCAGATGGAGCGTTAGTTAGGTCACGCTTCATTGACTTTTTTATATTATCACTAATTAGAAAATTGCTCATTTGATTTCTTTTTTCAATGTGGTCAGTACATAGAGACGGAAGACTGGAGTATGGAAAAACGGATGCGTGCACGCACGCACAAATACTTATATTTGCACATAAATGCATGCACGCACACACACGCACACACACGCACACGCACGCACGCACACACACACACACACACACACACACACACACACACACACACACACACACACACACACACACACACACACACACACACACACACACACACACATATATATATATATATATATATATGTATATATATATAATGCAGAAATCACAGGGAAATAAAGATCGGAATAATAAACGTTTTCGTCTATTACGACATCCTGAGGATGTCATAATAGACGAAAACGTTTAGTATTTCGAACTTTATTTCCTCCTGGTTTCTGCATGATCATTTAGTCACGCATTTTTTTTGTGATTATTTTTGCAATATATATGTATATATATATATATATTGCTAGAAATTAGGACAAGGGAATCGTATGAGAGGTACAAAGTAAAGAGAAGGGAAGTTAAGCATAAGATAAAGGAAGCAAAGAGGAGAGCAGATGTGAAATGGGGTAAGAGTATGACAGAAAATTTTGAAAGTAATAAAAAGATGTTTTGGAAAGAAATTAAGAGAGGAAGAGGATGTGAATCAAGTGGAGAAGAAAAAGTAAAAGGTGCAGATGGAGAGATGGTAATGGAAGAGAAGGCAGTGAGAGGAAGGTGGGCAGAGTATTTTAAGGAGTTGCTAAATGTGAAGGAGGATAGGGAAGGAAAGGTAGTTGCAGTGGGAAGCGCTAAGAAAATGAGAGTGATGAGTGAGGAAAGTGGAGGAGAAATAAGGAAGATGAAGTGAAAGCAGCTGTTAAGGTGATGAGAGCAGGTAAGGCACCTGGGTTGGATGGATGCCCTGCAGAATATCTGAAGAGAGGAGGTACAATTATGGTAGACTGGCTGGTGAGGTTATTTAATGTTTGTTTAAGAGAGGGTAGAGTGCCGGAGGACTGGAGGAGTGCCTGTATCATTCCGCTTTAGAATGGAAAGGGGGACAAGTGTGAGTGTAGTCGTTTCAGAGGGATCAGCTTGTTGAATGTAGTTAGGAAGGCTTATGTGAGAATCTTGATTGAGAGGATTAGGAGACAAACTGAGGGAGTAATTGGTGAGGAACAGTGTGGCTTTAGGAAAGGTAGTGTTTGTGTAGATCAGATTTTTGTGGTAAGTGAGATATGTGAGAAAGCTATAGGAAAAGGTAAAGATGTTTTTTGGGCTTTTATGGATTTGGATACCGGGTCACTAGTAAGTTAGGGTAGTGGTCTATGTTCCTTTCCTGGTTCTCTTTATTGTAAAATCGTGTTATTTAAGGATAGTACACTCCCCTTACTCTGTATTACTAAAGAGGACTGCATTTAGCAGTCGAAATGTAAAGAGTACCCATCTTTATTTTTCCTTTTATTCCGGCTGTAGTACTAGCTCTGTTTATACATACATATATACATACACATACATACATATATATATATATATATATATATATATATATATACATATATATATATATATATATATACATATATATACATATATATACACATATATTTTTTTTTTTTCTTTTTTTGCAGAAACCACCGGGAAATTGAAAAAACAGATACCGAACGTTTTCGTCTATTTAGACATTTTCAAAGGTACAAAAAAGCAATACAGAAAGAAACAATAAATACATAAGAAGACAAGGATACTCGGAGAGGTCCCATGTTACATTTTATCACACACAATTTTGTCAATAATAAAATTGTCCAATTTAAATAAACCCAAACTCAAGTTCATGTTATTTTCAAAATTTCTTTTTATAAAACAAGATTCAATAATATTTCTTTCTATAATATTATTACAAGAAGTAATTATTTTAGAATTTCCCCAGTCAATATTATGACCATAATCCCTTTGGTGGACAAATAATCCACTGGACACTTGCCCCGTTCTAATACTATATTTATGTTGGCCTATTCTTTTTTCTAAGCCTTTGCCTGTTTGGCCTATATAAATAAAATCACAATTTTTACATGGTATATTATAAATACATCCTTCTTTACTTCTTGGGGAATTTTTAATTAACAGACTCTTAATATTGTTATTATTTTTGAATAATATCTGGATACCAAATTTTTCAAAAATGCTAGGTGGTTTATCTTGTTTTTTCAATTTCCCGGTGGTTTCTGCAAAAATATTTTATCACGTGTGTTTTGTGATTTCTTTGCATATATATATATATATATATATATATATATATATATATATACATATATACAAGCCATCCTCAACATATCCTAGATTCTACGTTCCTATTTTCCTAGAAAAATATCGACTCACCAAACGAATTGTCGCAGTAAGGTTTTTATTTTCTGAAGTGCAATGGTGGAGGAAATATATTTTCTCAGTTGGATATCACTAATATTTTCCTGCGGAATTAATGTGTGATTAAAGTCCGCTATGTTGTATAAGATTGGAGCTGATATGTGTTTTATCTTATTTTTGCACTACAGGCAACAACTTTGTTTTTTTAATTTCCGATGAACTGAATATTCATTTACACAGCATTTATTTTAAATGCCACAACTGAGATCTTGCATATCTCATTTTAAAACATGTTTTCCTCCAGTTTGTGCCTGAAATTTTCTGTCGCTTGTAAAGTTTAGTGGAAATAATGTTGGAACATTGACATAGAACGCTAATACCATTTTTCTGCAATGATGTGCTATGACGTAATTCCTCGCTTCGTTTTGATGCTTTGTTCTCCTGCATGTTTGACATTTTGTTGTCATTGTCACTTTGGCTGTTTTGATTTTTGGCTTTGTTACTAATATCTCCTTCTTTCTATCTGTTTTCCCTCTCTTTATTTCTCTTTTTCTTGTCTTTTTTTCAACAATAACTATAGCTTATCCTCCTTCTGCTTTGTTTGTTTGGTAGGAATAGATATAGATAATCATATATCATAAAGTAACCAATGGACAAACATTCCTTTTTCTGAAATAATGCAAAATATGTTTGATATTGTCAATAATACATATGGAATTAATTGAACGTGTTGAAGTATCAAACTTGGTGGTTTATCTTGAAGAGCTTGTTTTGTGATCTGGTTGTGAATGTGTATTTGAGTCGTTACATTGTGTGGTACGGGTAGTAGGTTAACGAATATGTTTGATAGTAAACTGCTTTCTTAATTTCCAGTCGGTGGCGTTTGTGTGATAAAAAAAATATAGCTGAATGAGATTAAGAGTCCTAGCATAGAATTGTATATTTATAATTTTCGTATATTATAATCTATGGGAAAGATTTTAGTTTTTCTGTGCAGATGTCCTCTTGTTTTGGGGAGTCGTGTTTATAGATTGGTTTATTTTGTATAGTCTGATTGTTGGAAACCATGCAGTAGGATCGTATTCGAAGCTGTTGTTTTTTATGAACTGAAAACAGTAATTGATTTCCATCTGTTGTCTGAAGCCTATGCTTGTTATGGTTTTTTTTTTTTTTTTTTTTTTTTTGCAAGTTTTCACTTTTAGCTATTTGACGTGTGGGCTGGTCACATGACTTTCCAAAGGAAGAATTTGCTCATTTAATTTCATTTTTTTTTTTATTGATGGTTGTCTGAAATGAGCAATGTTTTTGATCAATTCTATTTTTTTTTCTAAGCCTCAAGTAGGATGAGAACTGGTGTATGTCAAAGGTTTCTAAATTGTTCTCTTTTTTCTATGTAATCTAGCCATTCCTTTTTTATTCTATGCATTTATCTAATTTTTAGTGAATAGATGTTCTCTTATATATAAGTGGTATTTTCTCCATCGTTTCTATGGTCTATGATAACCTTTATTGAGAAGTGGTATGAGGATAAATCTTGTAGAGTTTCCTTTTTTTTGTGTGTGTGTTGGGAAGGCAAGCACACTATCGTGACAGGAGCCGTTCATTGCCGGTTATGTTGAATGAGTTTTCTACTAAGGTTGTTGTTGAAATTTAATATGCTTAGGTAGGGGAGATGTTTTCGTATCTTGTGTCCTTTTTTTATATAAGTTCAGATCATCTGCCAGGTTCTTTCCGAATTAAGTGGTTGGAATTCAATGTTGTAGTCTCGTGGGGGGATTGATGTAATGGACATTATGTAAATATTTGTGATCTTATAAGTTGTCGGCTTTATCTGTGCTTGGGTTGCTATAATATTTGCTGTAGTGTCTGTAAGAGTTTGCTTAGATTCTTTTGTTTTTTTGGAACAGTGTATGGTATTGTGCATAATGTTACGAATCCACCATTGTATTGTGTGTTGTCTTCTCTTATTTTTGTGCAATCAGTGAACGTGGGTGGTATATTCTGTGGTGTTAGTATTGTTTCTTGGATGAAAGGCTTGTGAATCTGACGTTCATGTAGGAAGGAAAGCATCTCCATTTATTTGTTTGTGATTCCATTTATATTTATCTTTACTATGTTCAGAGTATGTTTTTGTGCTAATGTGTTATTAGGTGCATGCGTTGTTGTGCGACGGCTGTAGCTTCATTTCTTTGTGTACTGGTTTGTGTTGGAGAGTGTAATGCATGCAAGGCGGAACCAAGAATAGTAAGTCTTGCATCTGTATTGGCCTCGATTGGTTTCCATGCCTTCGGCTAATAGGAGGCGTGGGAGACCAGGCACTGTGGTTCTGATCTTCTTATGCGAGAGAAATAGAAATAAAGGAGGGAGAGATAGTTGGAGATAAGTGGAAGACGAAAAGAATACATATATATATACTGGCACACACACACACACATACACACACACACACACACACACACACACACACACACACACACACACACACACACACACACACACACACACACACACACACACACACACACACACACACACACACACACACACACACACACACATATATATATATATATATATATATATGTATGCATATATGTATGTATGTATGTATGTATGTATGTATGTATGTATGTATGTATGTATGTATGTATGTATGTGTATGTATGTATGTGTATGTATGTATGTGTATGTATGTATGTATGTATGTATGTATGTATGTATGTATGTATGTATGTATGTATGTATGTATGTATGTGCATAAGTATGTATGCAACCAGTAAATCCATATGTACATGCGTGTATATTCATTTGAATACAAAATAGCTATTTTACAAATATTTCATATTCTTGAATAACATGCTACTGTTATATCGTTGGGATTGCCTGGTGGTCCCCAATATAGATTATGAAAGTACCTCATTTTCGAAAATCACTCAAATTGTCAAAAGACGTGTTTACCCGTGATCGCAAATGCTCTTGCATATATTAGAACCGAAAACGTTTCCTCGATTACACAGCAGAAGTTTATGTGACAGATATCGAACCGTGCCAAGCGATAGCCTCTGAGCAACGTTTTCTCTGTTATTCTTTTTTATTATTCTCAGCTGACGCACTAGATTGCATGTATTGTTGCGTAGAATAGGGCATACATATCATTGAAAATTCAAGTCTCACAGAATTGCTGTTTGTACTTCTTTACATGGTGAATTATTTAGCGTACATAATATTTTCTTTGCTTATCTATAAGCATTTTAGTTACTAGATATTCTACATACTAAAGAATGTGCTACAATTGCTGTAGTTTATGACATAGAGATAAAATTCCTAGCTATATTGAATTATAAGGTGTCGCACATAGTAAAGACTAACAAACATACAAAAAACAAACATAAGAACACAAAACAAACAAACAAACAAAGCCTGCAATGTAATGGAAGGAGACGTCAAAGGTATTAAGAAAATAATTGATTTTTTTAGGACTTGGGATTTTTTATGCAATGGATACAGTGAACCTATTAAAATAAGATACTCTCATTTCTGGAAGGAAATGGGAACAGCATCTGGCTTACTTGGAGTTCAGTAAAAACAGAAATAGTGGCAAAGTGTGCCAGAGCTCATAATCCCTCTGTATATTGTGGGAGTTGCTGACTACTGTTGTTTGTTGCTGAGACACAAATAACTTTCAGTCCCTGTTTAATCTCTCTAGATCAGCGTTTCTCAACCTTTTTACCCTTGCGTAACTTTCAAAATAAATTGTATGTCTCAAGGAACCTCTGCGCAAAAAAGAAAAAAAGAAAAAAAGAAAAAAATCCCATATTTTTCTCATTTTATTTTCATCGTAATAATAGGGATAGGATGATATCTATGATACATTATTACAATAACCAAGAATATGTCGTGCATGTTTAATCATATTACGTATATGAAATTAAATAAAAGATCAAAAGTGCATTAGCATATCTCACTCGCGGAACCCTAAGGAACCTTTTGCGGAACCTTAGGGTTTCGGGGAACACTAAGGTTGAGAAACGCTGCTCTAGACTATGGAGGTTCTGTGAAATGCATATAATCGCCTGACACTGACCATAAAAAATATTGAAAGTTCCCTCAGCAACCAAACGGATTCATTGAGGTCGATAACTACTTTGCGTTTTGGTTATACAGTGCTAAATAAAATCGTCTTCTTTTAGTCATAATATACTATAGCCTGGCTTAAACACCTCTCCATCACTTACACAACTTTTTCTTGCATCCTTTTCTTTAGATATTATCATAGATATCCTTGCGGCTTCCATGTAGGAAAAGAATGGAGACATCTTCATTTCAGTTCAGACCATTGGTGATGATACTAGAAGATATCCTCAGGATTTCTTTTTCACTCAATTTAATTCCGAATTTTTCATTTTTCATTTCAGTTTTATCTCAGAGAACCATATCTTATTTCAGTTTTAATACAAATCTTTCTCAGAGGGAATCAGGTGTAGGAGTATTGGCAGCAGGTATTATTTCTCACTTTTAAGTAAACACAAACATCTGTTACAATTCTTTCTCAGAGTGAATCATGTGTATGAGTATTGACAGCAGGTATTATTTCTCACTTTTAAGTAAACACAAACATCTGTTACAGATATTTGAGTCTTAGATATGGTGTTGTGGTCATTGTATGTCGTCCATAACGTGCCTCTTTTAATAAAATTTTTAATTCAAATTAATTAATAAAATACTTTTAAGTTGCATATTACCAGAGTCTTCTCGAGATATGCGCTGACAGCCCT
>NC_134778.1:6589259-6604259 GCF_046742065.1 Oratosquilla oratoria
ATATAAAATAAATTATAATCATTACAGCATCTTGCTTAGGTGTTTATCTAAATGATTCTTAAAGCTTCGAATTGAACTACATTGCACTACCTGTGCAGGAAGTTTATTCCATTCATTACTACACGGTTGGCAAAGTTGTTTCTACCTACTTCCAAATTTAATCTATTTCCGGACAGTTTGAGACCATTGTTTCTTGTCTGATTCTCATTCAATGTGAAAATTTTGTCACTTTCGATATAGTCAATTCCCTTTAGAATTTTAAAGACCTGTATCAAGTCACCTCTGAGTCTACGCTTTTTTAGGGAAAACAGATTCATATGTTTTAGTCGATTTTCGTATGATTTATTTTTGATATTTGGAATCAGTCTTGTGGCTCGCCGTTGTACTTTTTCCAGTCTGTCAATGTTTTTAATGAGATTCGGTGACCATACGGAAACAGCATATTCTACAATGAGTGTTGCTTATTAACTTTGTTTCATGAATGTCATGTTGGGGCTTCATTATAATGTTATGAAATAATTATTGGCTATAGTCTGTGGGATATTGTCTTTATTTCACTTTGAGATTGTGTGTTTTTTAATGTTTGTAATTATTGTCTTTCTTATCTTTACTCTTGCATTTCGATCATGAAAATCTGTAACCTATTTCATGTTTCATTAGGTGACTTTCTGTTTAAGATAAAGTATGTATGAAATTGAAGTATATCATTTGCAAATACTAAATTTTGGGTATAGGTTTGGATAATTATTCTATTATGGAATAATGACTGGCTATCATCTTGAGATTATGTCTTTCTTTGATATTTGTAATGAATTTTGAATGTTCTTATATTTGCTCTTGTAACTTGTTTATGGAAATCTTTACGTCATTTTGTGTTTTATTTTATATGACTTTTGAGGTTAAGGTAATGTGTGTTTGAGATGATTGTATTATGTTTACAAATTATTGGAATTTGTGTATAGGTTTCAATTTGATATCATTGAATTGTGGTTGTCTATAAAGCTATTCATGTGATATTATGTATTTTATTGACATTTGTGAGTGTCTGTATATTATTCCTGCATGGTTATGATCTAAAGGAAGGTAGAAAAGATTTTTTATAGAGAGAACGAGTTTTGTTAGATTGATCGTAATTCCTCTGTTCTATTTCCCCGAGACATAATGACGTCTTTCATATCTTGGGTGTGAAGAACGTCTTATTGCATTTCATCTACATTGGTGTATTGATTTAGCTACTTTGTGTTGTCTTTCACTGTGAATTTCTTTTTTCTATTGGTTTGTTTTCCTGTGATGGCTTTGGGTGGAAGACGCGTTGAGTCTTTGGTGGTATTCTTAAAAAAAATCTTACCTTATATAAATCTTATATAAGTCCTTGAAAGGGAAATATTCTTTCTTAAGAATATCACTGTAAGAATCTTACGGTGGTATTCTTAAAAGAAAATCTTTCCATACATAAATATTTCTTTATATAAATATTATATAAATTCTTGGAAGGGATTTTTTTTTTTTTTTTTTTTTTTTTTTTTTTAAGAATACCACCGATTGAGTCTTCGGTGGACGAGGGGAGGTTGCTGACATTATCATTTTGCTGGGTGTCTTTGTCTTAATCTAACATTTATGTGGTATCGAGTTGTTATATAAAGGTAACTTCATAGGAGAGATATTGAGTATCTAATAATACATGTTGGCAAGGATGATGTTGTGCTTATTGTGGCTTAATATTGTGACTTGCATCTGATAGATGTTTTGTCTTTGGAAGTATGCGTTTGTAAAAATATTTGCTTACGTATTATATTAAAATTTACTGGAGAGATGTTTGTTATGTAATCAGTGATTTGTATATTAGGTATGGAGTTATTGATTCATAAATATCTGTGAATTGATGTATGCTCTTAATGTCTTGTCTATATATTCTTTGTTTGTATATAGTTAGTGGCTGATGTATGCATTTATTTATTTCTGATTTCCTTATGTAATCTCATATAATTAATTTTCTGTTTTTTGTAACATTATTATATTTCTATTTTTATTCATACACTAGATGTTTGTTCAATTTACTTGTGTATTTGTTTATTTGTTTGTATATTTTTATCTATATTGTATCTCTTTCTCTCTCTCTGTATATATGTATATACATATATATACATATAATGTATATATCTATATATATAATGTATATATATATATGTATATATATATATATATGTATATATATATGTATATATATGTATATATATATATATGTATATATATACATATATATATACATATATATATATATATATATATACATATACTTTTGTAGTGTGTTTCCACAGTGTTGTTTAAAAAAATTGAAGTTATTAGACATGGTTGAAGGTCTAAGATTCTTCTCCTGGCTATGTGAATTTGGACATTGGAATAATGAAGGCAATAGAATTCGTAGCGGAGCTTGTCATAAAATTTTGGTGAGCTAATTGTCGATGGTGGTGATGTCTATCAGGCGGAAGGAGGAGATGGGCTGGCGGAGGTGGATAGAGGTGTGTTTAATCATTTATGTTTATTTTTTTTTGGGGGGGAGGGGCAACGCGAAACTCCTGGCCTTTGCTGGACGCAAAACTCCTTGTCTTTGCTGGACGGCACAGCGTTGTGGGGTGGGTAGGCACAAGGTATGTCGTGGTCTGTCCTCGTACTGGGTGATCTAGAATGTTTTATATATGTATTTCAATTGTGATTTTTAATGCACGTAGTGTTGGCTGGTGAGGTTGGTGGTACAGGAGGAGTTGGTCTAGACTTGGATGACTGCTCGCTGCTAGGAAGGGACGGTTATGGAAAGAGTGGTGGATACAGAGTTGAGCGTTGCGTTAGCTGCTGAAACGTCTTGTCACTGTCAAGTTGTGCTGAATTGAGTCGTCGTGCCTACTGGACGCTTGGCGGTGGCAATAGAAGTCCATAAGTACGTTAGTACGGATACTCTGGGTCAGATTATTTAAGGAATGGGGTGAGAGCTTGGAGGTCGTGGATATATTGCTTGGAGTAAATTGCTGCGTAGGCTTGGTTAGGTGTCTTGAAATCGGTGTGCAGGACTTGATTGAAGTCGTGTGGACGGTTACTTGGAGTTTCTGAGTCTGGTTTAGATTACGGGGAGCTTGATTGAATTCTTGATGCTCTGGGTGATACTAGGAGCTGTGTGTTGATTCACTGGGCGAATTTGAAAATCGTGGGCGTAGTCAGAATACTTAGAGATGTTAAGCGCGCTCGGAGAACTGCTGAAGCAAAATTTCGTGAAGAACAGGCTGTTCTCATCAGAGGAGAGTGTAGCAGGGCGTTGCGACCAGGTGTAAACGTCGATGTTTGTGTTTGTGTGTGTGTGACATTTAGTATGAGTTGTATATGGTTATCAATATGAAATATGCATCTATGCAAAGTTCAGACGGTTACATTGTGTTTGAAGTGATGTTTGACAGTGTGAATGGGGTATTTAGTTGTCAAACACGTTTATTGAACAAGTTTGACAACCAAAGGCCCCATTTACACGGTCAAACATCACTTCAAACACTTGTTTGACAAACCGGGTTTGACACACCGTTTGAGCTTGTAAAAGACCCTTAAAACTGTCCCTTTATATATCTAAATAGTTCCTTCTCCTGGTGTGAGTAGGTCTTGCCCGAATAGGTCCTTCTTCAAGTGGAGTCCACTCAATTGAATCAGTTCGTTTTAAGTTTCCTACAGTGAAACGTATTCAGTGAAACTTTGTGATGCAAGTTTTCCATTCGATCAGCTTTTATAAGTTTCAATTATTTTCAGTGATCATGCATATTAACTGGAGACCTTTCAGTCCATAATGCGGTCCGACGGGAAAAAAAAGAAGAAGAAATATGACAGGAGTGTGTTATGTTTTAAAGTAAAGAACCAGAGGTTTGAGATTCCGAGAGTCAACGAGTGATGTCTTTAACCCTTTAAACTTCGAAGACAAGATGTCTTGTCATCGGTCATATAAAACAAAAAATCATAAAACACAAAAATGTTTGATCAAACACCAGAAAAATATGACGTCAATCCTCGCGCGGTCAAGCCGCATCAGATGATATTCGAATGTATGGGCCGGCGCGAGGCCTACCATATCCGGTTTTTCGTATCTACACCCCAAGCGGCTGACATGAGTTGAATGGGTTCAGCACATAAGGTCGTAAATCTATGAGTTCCAACAAAGACTATTACGTTTAGCCACTTCGCAGAACAAATAACAACTGAGATATCAAAAAGTATTATAGGATGGAGGAGGATCATCGCCTGAAAATAGTGCTGGATAAGATATTATTGTGGACCTTAGTTTCAGTGCTTCTATCATAATATGATGATAAGCCTCCTACCATTTCATAAAGATAAGAGAGGTCCAATTAATCAACTGTTGCCTCGAATTTATATAAACATACAGTACATATACATATACCAAAGGCTTTTTCCCCTTACACAGGGGATAGCCAAAAAGAAAAAAACATAGAAACCACTCCCATCCATTCCATTTCCTATATATTCCACTCCCCTCCACCCTCCTCCCCCCTTTTTATCTTGGCACCTCTTGGATGACGGGTCATTCCTGCATCCTGTCTACTGTTATATAAACAGAAAAGCATAAATTTAATGCCTACTCCTCGAGGTTGCGCCTCTGGTTGGAGACGAATGTATTGATATGTTACGAAGACGAGCACAGGTGAGATGAACTTCTCCGAGGTTCCTTTTGAGGAATCAGCACCTACAGGCATATATCGCTATCCACAAAGATGAGGCGAAGTTGGGAGAGAGCAGTTACAATATTTCAGCCAATCACGTTAATGAAAGAGTCCCGTATGAGGTATTGAGTTTTGTGATGTAAATGTTCTAGGGACCTAAGTGACATCCCTACGGACAAAGTCACTCAGCATTCTTTTGTGACTGGGGACACTCAGCATTCTTTTGTTAATTGGGACACTCAGCATTCTTTTGTGACTGGGGACACTCAGCATTCTTTTGTTAATTGGGACACTCAGCATTCTTTTTTAACTGGGGACACTCAGCATTCTTTTGTTAATTGGGACACTCAGCATTCTTTTGTGACTGGGGACACTCAGCATTCTTCTGTGATTGGGGACACTCAGCATTCTTTTGTGACGGGAACACTCAGCATTCTTTTGTGACTGGGGACACTCAACATTCTTTTGTTAATTGGAACACTCAGCATTATTTAGTTAATTGGAACATTCAGCATTCTTTTGTGACTGGGAACATTCAGCATTCTTTTGTTAATTGGTTCACTCAGCATTCTTTTGTGACTGGGAACGCTCAGCATTCTTCTGTGACTGGGGATTACTTGTGCTATCAAATCGTTCTTCTTCTTGCCTTAGATTTCTCCTGTATCAGCTCTGTGACTTCATTTCTTTGGTGCAATGTTGTCTTCAAGGATGGACGCACTATGTATATGTATGTATGTATCAATCCGGTCTCCTTGCCTTAGATCATTCCTGTATCAGCTCTGTGACTTCACTTCTTTGGTGTAATGTTGTCTTCAAGGATAGAAGCACTGGTTATTGCTAAAAGGAAGATGAACGTGATAATCTCACTATCTTTGAAACTTCGATACATCTGTTTGTTCTTACTGTATGACACATACGCATACACTCCTTGATCCCCCTTATAAAGAGGTTAGCCGTGTCACAATATACATTTTGCCAAGACTGTAGGAGAAAAATACGAAGAGATGATATTATTAATCTCCCAAGGTTGTAATAGTCGTACTAATGATAGTATACTACAATAAATTTGCTCAGTTATATAGTACCAAGTAGTCATATTAGTTATAAAACTGCAGTTAATGAGTTAATTTTTACAAAAAGTTAGAATGTGTAGTTGAAAAAAAAATTATAGCAACTTTAGTAGTATTTGCATTGTAAAGAAGAGCGTGCTTCCAATAATAAAAAATGTATCATTATTCCTATAGTAAAAGAAAAAGTGAATTCCATGGTATTATTCCGTTTGCCCTGGAAATGTGAATCGAATGATATTATTCCATTTTCTCTGAACGAACTGGCTCGACGATTGGTTTGTTTGTTAGTTTCCAGTTGGTTGATGGATGTAGCCCGGTGGGTCGTTTGCTGTATACAGCGGCGATGTAAATGGATGCAAGTGAGGTTGCTGGTCGCCGCGATGAAAGAGCCTCCGGTTTCACCCCGCACAAAACAGGATCTTAGCTCCTCCATTCGTTCTCGTGTGTATTAAATGCTATCTGGCACCATACATTCAGTAAATGGATAGTCTTTTGGCAAGAATGGCTTAGATGTAGGAAACAGATTGTATTATGTTACTGAGTTTCTGAATATTTCTTTCGTTGCCAAGATTATTCCGGCACTGCTTCTGACCCAGGGCAGTGGACAAGATGCAGGGATGACCTGTCATCCAGGAGATGCCAAGATAAGAGGGAGAGAAGAGGGTAGAGGGAAGTGGAGTATGTAGGCCATGGAATGGGTGAGAGTGGTTTCTATGCCTTTGTTTTTTGGGTACCTCCCTTTGGTATATGTATATAAGATTCTTAGTGCCAGAAATTCTTTCAGTAATTTGTTGTAATTTATCAATTAAATCAATTTGAGTACAGATGGTATGGAAAGAGCATAACTAGTTGTCCTAGCCACTCCTCTGTAGGTAAGGATCAAGAAGTCATAATTATGTAGACAAATTGTGACTAACAAGTCTCATCTCTAATCCTCTGCGTAGTCACGCAAAACTCCTATTTCTGGGCCCAAATTTAACTATGCAAATTAAACCTCTCTTGCTCAGCATGCAAACTATCTTTCTGTAAATTAGCTGTCTTTCAAGAGAAGAAGCTATCTTAAATGAAATTCCATGAATACAACTAGATTGGTTTAAGCGAGGTATTCTTCTTAAAAAAAACTAGCTGTCTTTGAGAAAAGGAAGATTTCTTTTAATTGACTCAATAAACATAAGATGTTGATGATGGTGACCTTCGACTCTCTGATCTCGTAAGTATCACTTTGACATCAGTTACAGATAAAGTGCTTGAATCAGTAATGGTTAATAGACTCAGAGAACACATCGAGAGACATAACTTGATTCATGACACACAGTATGGTTTCTCCAAAGGTAAGTTATGTGTGACTAATCTTCTATCCTTTTACACTAAATTATATAAGGCTTCAGATAACAATAGTAGTTACGATGTTATTTACCTTGACTTAGGCAAAGCGTTTGACAAGGTGCCCCACCGGAGTCTACTAAATAAAATCAAAGGCCATGGCATAGGAGGAAAAGTGTTAGAATGGATTAGTACATGGATCAGTGACAGAAAACAGCGGGTCACAATAAATGGTGTAAAATCCAGGTGGAGGAGTGTTTCTAGTGGAGTTCCCCAGGGCTCGGTTCTGGGTCCCTTATTGTTCATTATGTACATGAACGACTTGGACAATGGGACTAATAGTGATGTTAGTAAGTTCGCGGACAACACTAAAATAGGCGCCTATTTATGTCAGGCGACGACGACGGGATTTCGCAGGATGATCTTAACTAATTGTTTACATAGTCGGTGAAGTGGCAAATGGACTTCAATATCTCAAAGTGGAGCACGTTGAACATAGGGTTATACAACCCCGAAAATAGGTGTAGTTTAGATAACATGTTTTTAGAGAAAACTGAGTGCGAGAGAGATTTGGGAGTTCAAGTGAGTCCTGAACTTAAATCCAAGAAACAGTGCATTAGCGCCAGGAATAAAGCTAACAGAATATTAGGTTTCATTGCTAGGACGATTACTAATAGAAGTGCAGAGGAAATTATCAAACTGTATCTAGCATTAGTTAGACCCATCCTTGACTATGCAGTACATTTTTGGTCTCCGTCCTATAGGAAGGATATAAATTCACCAGAATCAATACAAAGGAGAATGACCAAAATGATACATGAGCTCAGAAATTTACCTTACGAAGAGAGGCTTAGGTACCTTAACTTACACTATCTGGAATCACGCACAGTGCGGGATGATCTAATAGAGGTGTTCAAGTGGATCAAAGGCTTTAACAATGGCGATGTAAACAAGGTCATCATATGGAGACAACAGGGCAGGACTCGCAGTAAATGATTTAAATTTGACAGATTTAGATTTAGGAAAGAAATAGGTAAGAATTGGTTTACTAATAGGGTGGTCGACGAATGGAATAGACTTAGTAACCATGTAGTGAACGCTAAAACTATCAGATGTTTTAAGAAATGGTTAGATAACTTTATGGACGGGGATGACAGGTGGTAGTAGACATGTAACTGCCTAGTGTAGGCCTTATGGTCTCTTGTAGTCTCCTTTATTCTTATGTTTTTATGTTCTTATGATATTTCTCTGGGAATAGAAACTCACATTCCAAACTCTAACACCTGTTTACCCCATTAGTGTCAAAACGCTTTCCCTAAGCTGAATGAAATCATTTGACGACGGGCAGAATAAATATATAAGTTGACTAAGGGATTCAAATAATTAGTTGAGGTAGTTGTATCCCATGAGAGTTTAGGTGCCTTTCTTCAGAAGAATAAAATCACCGAACGGTGGACAGAATAAAAATGTAAATCAAGTAAGTTAATCAGAGGGTTAGCTGACAAACAGAATTACATAAATAAGAGTTCCTCGATCATTCTTGTTCGTCTTTTTATATCTTCCTCGTCTTGTTACGGAAAGATTTCCATGGTCTGAGGCTATAGAAGTGGCGTTGTTTACTTTCTAGATTCCATCTACCACTAGACATTTCGTTTCATCTACGGAAGCTTCCTTCACTGACTAAAGCATTAGTCACTCAAAACAATCATTCCTTTTGACTACAAAGTATTGTGTGACATAAAAGAGATCAGATTCACAAAGTGGGTATCAAATGACATTGAATAGATTGATTCTGCAAAGTGTCGTTCTATATAAATGGATAATATAAATCACTCAAAGCCTTTTATTCTAGGATATATTTTACATATTTCATTCTGTTTAGATGAGTCGATTTCAGTCAACTGAAAGAAGTAACATAAGGTTTAAATGGATGAGAACCTCTGTTTATTTCAATTCACCGAACACTTTAGTGTAGTACTATTCCTTGGGTCTCCATATGTAGATACTGCAAGTGACAACGACATTTTATGCCTTTTCTAGCATTATTGTGATAGTAATGACAAGTATAGACTACAAATAAAAGTCAAGTATATTCACACACAATATACATTATCTTCTTGTTTCTATAATCCCACGGAGTCCCTCCTTAATGAACACGTGATCCTTCTGGTCTCTTTCAATTTAACCAATTTATCTATTTTGTATAGATAGTATTATTTAGTGCAGAAACATAAAGCAAATCGATTTTGTTTCAATCAATTACTCTAGGAATACACAACTTTTCTCTCTCTCTCTCTCTCTCTCTCTCTCTCTCTCTCTCTCTCTCTCTCTATGTATATATATATATGTATATATATATACATATGTATATATATATATACATATGACCTCAGCTCAGTCCGCTCGTGACCTCAGCTAGAGACCTCGTTTTTCTGCACAGACACCAGCTAGCGAATACCTGTGAATTTTATATCTCCGAATAGTGTTAAGTGATTGTGTTGTGTTTTTGTAATTGTATACGTATAGCGCTATACAGTTACAGATATAAGATAAAGTGCAGGGTTCTATTTAATTTCAAAACAGTTTTCTGTTACCGTACTCCAAAGGTAGGAGAAATAGTATAAGGTAAGCAGAGTAAGCTTCGCGTATTTAGTTTATTAGAGACCGCTTTGATTTTTTGTTGTTGTTGATTTGTATTTTCTCTTTGCCGTTTTTATTGATAAAGGGGGAGCGAAATGGCTTGTGAAGGTTGCGTGAACCTAGAGGTCCGTCTCAGGATGTGTGAGGAGGAAATTCGGCTTCTCAGGAGTGCGCTCCGTGAGAAGAGTGAACCCTCCCCACAACCCAAAGAGCGTTCCACTTCTTCACCTACTGTCACTGCCATGAGCGAGTGGCGCTCCATGGGGTCCCGTTTGTCGAGCCCGCGTTCGGTAGACGTGTGCCCTGTGGAGCAACCGCTGGCTCTAGTCAATCGTTTTGCTCTACTGGAGGATGAAGTGGCTGAAAACCAGGAGTTCTTGGTGGTGGGGGACTCCATGGTTCGAGGCTATGACGACATCCTGCAGCGAAAGACTAAGCGACGTTGCAAGCTTGTATGTCAACTGGGCCGTGGGATCGTTGATTGTACCCGGTCCATCAGGGAGCAAGGACGGAAGAACATGGTTACGATTGTTCATACGGGAAGTAACGATGTAGGTAGGGTGAGATCAGAGGAGCTTGTTCGGAATTACAAGGTCCTCCTTCAGGAGATGAAGGAACGTGGGAGCCGTCACGTAGTCTGTGGGATCCTCCCGAGGATCTACGCAGGTTCGTGTTGGAACAGTAGAGCCATAGGGATCAATGATAGGATATCGCAGTTGTGCACACAATTGGGATACCACTTTCTTGATCCTTGGTATCTCTTTTCTAGGCGCCATGACCTTTACGCTTCTGATGGGATCCACCTTACCCGCAGAGGCAAAGATGTTCTTACAAACCTCATTGTGGGAGTTTGTAATGAACTAGCTCCTTTTTTAGGGTAGAAGGCCAAAGGGAAGGGGAAATAGAATGTACTTGGGAAAACAGTGTAGAGTATAACATTAATGTAGAACAATGTACCAGTATAGGACAAAATATAATTTTAGGATTTAATGTCGCTAGAGGACGAAATGTCACATTAGGATATAATGTCATAGGACAAAATGTCGCAATGGGATGTAATGACAGTGGAGGACAAAAGATCACGATGGGAAGTAATGATAGTGGAGAACAAAATATCACGATAGGATGTAATGATAATGGAGGAGAAAATATCACGGTAGGATATAATGTCATTGAAGGCCAAAATGTAATTTTAGGAAGGGATACCGGACAGAATGTCAATGAAGGCCAAAATATCATGATAGGATGTAATGTCCCTAGAGGACGATATGACACATTAAGATGTAATGTCATAGGACAAAATGTCACAATGGGATGTAATGACAGTGGAGGACAAAAGATCACGATGGGAAATAATTATAGTGGAGAACAAAATATCACGATAGGATGTAAGAATAATGGAGGAGAAAATATCACGGTAGGATATAATGTCAGTGAAAGACAAAATATAATTTTAGGAAGAGATACCGGACAGAATGTCAATGAAGGCCAAAATATCAAGATTGGATGTAATGACAGTGGAAGACAAAAGATCACGATGGGATGTAATTATAGTGGAGGAAAAAATATCACGGTAGGATATAATGTCACTGGAGGACAAAATATAATTTTAGAAAGGGATGCCGGACATAATGTCACTGAACGACGGGAGGCCGGCGTGAATCACGGTGACGTAGGGGGACAAAATGTACAAAATAGATCGGATGACCGTAATCGACCAGATGTCCGTGATGGGGGAAATGTCAATTTTGATAGGAGAAATGTTAATGAGGCATTGAATGTCAATGAAGGACCAAATAATAATAATATAGAGCAAGGCATAGATAAAAAACAAAATGATAATATAAGACATGATATTGAAACTCAAAATGTGTCAAAAAGAAATAATCACGAGTTTCTTAAAACTATGTACTTTAAGGCTCGTAGTATTAGGAACAAATTTCAAGAAATACAGGCGTATGTCAAAAGCGAAAATCTCGATATGATAGGAATAACTGAGACATGGTTAAATGGTACAGAGTTCGAAGCTGAATTTAATATTGCGGGATTTAAACACTTTCATCAGGATAGAAACCACAAGAAAGGTGGGGGTGTTCTACTGTACGTTAAAGGATTACAAAGGCGGAGCATGCCGACAGGAGACCTTTTGATCCATATCTAGGTCGGATGCGAAAAAAAAATCATATTAATAATAAAATAATAAATAAAAACTATGATAATGTAAATAACAAATAAAATACACAAATAAATGCATAGGTATAGTTAAATAATAAACAAACAGGTAAATAGTAAATAATAATAAATTGACATATAACTAATAATAAATAAAAATCAGACAGACAAATGATAACAAAACAAAAACAAATAATATAAGATAAATTATAATCATTACAGCATCTTAGGTATTTATCTAAATGATTCTTAAAGCTTTGAACTGAACTACATTGCACTACCTGTGCAGGAAGTTTATTCCATTCATTAACTACACGGTTGGCAAAGTTGTTTCTACCTACTTCCAAATTGAATCTATTTCCGGACAGTTTGAGACCATTGTTTCTTGTCTGATTCTCATTCAATGTAAAAATTTGGTCACTTTTGATGTCAATTCCCTTTAGAATTTTAAAGACCTGTATCAAGTCACCTCTGAGTCTACGCTTTTTTAGGGAAAACAGATTCATATGTTTTAGTCGATTTTCGTATGATTTATTTTTGATATTTGGAATCAGTTTTGTGGCTCGCCGTTGTACTCTTTCCAATCTGTCAATGTCTTTAATGAGATTCGGTGACCATACGGAAACAGCATATTCCAAATGTGGACGAACTAACGATTTATATAGCTTGTTAATGAGTGATGGACTTTTGAAATCAAAAGATCGCACAATCAGTCCTAGAATCTTATTTGCTTTCTCAGAGGCTGAAATACACTGCTTGGATGATTTGAGATCGTTACTGATAATTACGCCGAGATCTTTTTCACAATCCACTTTTGTTAACGAATTTCCAAATAACTTGTAATCGTACTTACTGTTATTTTTACCTATGTGCATTACCTTGCATTTACTTGTGTTAAATTTCATTAGCCACTTTTCAGACCATTGCTGTAATTTATCCAAATCTTCTTGAATATCTAATTGGTTTGAGTGATCATTTGACACTCCGCACAGTTTTGTGCTTGTTCATGCTTGTGTTTTAGAGAAAGTGAAACAGGATGCATATGACAATTTGTGGGTAGAGTTAACCCAAACAAATGGAAAAAAAAATGAATATAGGTGTAATATATAGGCCAAAGACATTATCATTAGCAGACGACAAACTGTTGTTTCAAGAACATTCTAGTTTCTGCAACCGGGATTTATTGGGTGATTTCAATTTTACTGACATTGATTGGATGACCCTTGAACATGGCCATATAGGTAGTCGCTTGATTGATTTTCTTGGTGACAATTACTTAATTCAGCATGTAAAAGAGCCCACAAGATATGGAAACTTACTCGATTTATTGATCACTAGCCGCGAAAGCATGGTAACTGATGTAGAAGTCGGTGAATCTGTTGCAAATAGCGATCACAACTTAGTCAGATTCAAACTCCTAAACAATTTTAGAATAGATACTTGTGCTTCTAAAATACCCGATTTCAGTAAAGCTCAGTTCATAGAACTACGTCAGGAGCTTCAGCTTACAGATTGGGAGGAAAAATTAAACGAAAGGCCTGTAGATCAGATGTGGGAAATATTTCAAAATACGCTCACTAAGATGATTCAAACTTACATTCCTTTTAAGGACAGACGTCCACCAAATCAGGCTCGCCCAAAGTGGCTCGACAAAGAAACTGAAAAAAGTATTGCTAAAAAGAGACAGGCTTATAAGAAATATAAGTGCTCGGGTGCATCTAATGACTATGAAAGTTATGTATCAATACAGAGAGATTTAAAAAAGACAATAAGAAAAAGAAAACGACAATACGAAATGAACATTGCTGATAAATCCAAAGAGAATCCCAAAGAATTCTATAGTTACATTAGAGATAAAAAGGTTGTTAGGAATCACATTGGTCCACTATTATCTGCTGACGGTCAACTTGAATATTCAAATGAAGGAATGTGTAATATCTTAAACAATTATTTTAGCTCGGTATTCGTAAACGAAACACCTCAAAGTGAATTCCAAACTGAAACTTGTGAAAAGTCTGGGGTAAACTTACTCACTACGGTAAATATAACAAAAGGAAAAATTAAAAGGTGTATAGACAAACTCAAAGTTAATAAAACACCAGGGCCTGACGGTTGGCATCCAAGAATCTTAAAGGAAATGAAAAATGAGATTGTTGTTCCATTAGAAATTATTTTCAAGAAATCCATCATATCCGGAGATGTCCCAAGAGAATGGAAGCTAGCTAACGTTACTCCCATATTCAAAAAAGGTGACAAAAAGAAACCAAATAACTATAGGCCTATAAGTTTGACTTCGATCGTAGGAAAAATAATGGAAACTATCATCAGAGATGCTATCGAATATCATTTAGAAAGTAACCGTTTGATAAATGATAGCCAGCATGGTTTCAGACGGAAACGTTCTTGCGTGACTAACTTACTCGAATTCTACAACACAGTTATCTCGAATTATGACAAAAGAAACAATATAGATTTAATATATCTAGACTTTGCAAAAGCTTTTGATACCGTCCCACACGAAAGACTACTTACTAAATTAGCTTTGCATGGAATAAGTGGTAGCCTATTAGGTTGGACTAGTAATTGGTTGAAAGGTCGAAAACAGAGAGTTGTTTTAAATGGAAAAAACTTCTGGATGGAAAAGTGTTGCAAGTGGAGTTCCTCAGGGTTCCGTTCTTGGGCCACTTCTATTCATAGTATATATAAATGATATAGACCATGGACTAAAATCTACTGTTTCCAAATTTGCTGATGATACAAAACTGTGCGGAGTGGCAAATGATCACTCAAACCAATTAGATATTCAAGAAGATTTAGATCAATTACAGCAATGGTCTGAAAAGTGGCTAATGAAATTTAACACAAGTAAATGCAAGGTAATGCACATAGGTAAAAATAACAGTAAGTACGATTACAAGTTATTTGGAAATTCGTTAACAAAAGTGGATAGTGAAAAAGATCTCGGCGTAATTATCAGTAACGACCTCAAATCATCCAAGCAGTGTATTTCAGCCTCTGGGAAAGCAAATAAGATTCTGGGATTGATTGCGCGATCTTTTGATTTCAAAAGTCCATCACTCATT
>NC_134778.1:6611759-6616759 GCF_046742065.1 Oratosquilla oratoria
AAAGGACATTTATCACAAGGACGTCTCATAACGAAAAACCTTTTCCTCTCAAGGCCTCTCATGTCACAAAAGGTCATTCCACATACCTTACTGAGGCTGTCTACCTTTTCATTGTTGTGCCTCACTGTATTGCTGTTTTTATTGCAAACACTGGGATGCCTTCCTGTCTCTCTCACTTTCGTTCGTTCTTATTTTCTTGCTCTCTTATCTTTTTTTTTTCTTCTTCTTCTCTTCCTTTCTTACGTTATTGGTCTCTTCCTTCCCTTCTTTCTTTCTTTCTTTCTTACTCTCTTTCCCTTTTTTTTCTCTTCTTTATCTATTTACGTATTTATTCTTGTCATTCTAGATTTGTTGAGGACGGGGTCCTAGCGTGAAGGTTTCTTGATTGATCAAGACTTTGTTCAAACAAAATTTGACCCACAGATGAACAGAATTATTTGGTATTTTCCCAAACAAAATCTATATACATGTAATGTGTTTTAGTAATGGAAGGACCAACTCAGTAAACTCCAATGACTCTAAACCCCTTAAGGAAGGAAGGATTCTTTAAATGTAAAAAAAAAAAAAAAAAAAAAAAGTCCATTGGTTATATTGTTTAACGTCACAAACTACCCCCTATAGGAAGGCTAGGACGATGCCCCTCACAGATGACTTTATATCGTGGAATTTAATTAACCATGCCCTTGGTTCAACTTCGCCGGTGGCAGGATTCGAACCGCCATCCCCTCGACCTTCGCCGCAAGTAACGACGCCCTAACCCGCTCAGCCAGCAAAGTGGTAGGGAGGAAAAATATTTCGATTACATTTTGTTAAGTATTTGTCAACAGTAACCATTGTTTCTATCCGTGCGGAAAATATCGCACCAAATAGGTGATGTCATAGAAACAGTAAGGAAACACAGGGACAAATTTACTGAACTGACCATCTTACCAAAAAGGATTCATTTTTTGTTCCAAATAAAACAAGAGGCGGGTATTCTGTTTGGACTGTTCCAATTTTTTTTTTTTTTTTTTTTTTTTTTTACACACATTTCTATAGTCCTGGTTCTGTTTGTGAAGTATCCTAGGTTGGGAACAGCTGCACTAGATGATTCTAGTGCGCAGCTAAGAGGGAGATCCTGGCCTGAAAACTATTTGATCGAAACCCCACTCCAACATAACCTAATCTGATATATCATGACCTAACCAAACCTAGACTAACCTTATATAATCTTGCCTAGCCTATCCTAACATAGCATTAACTATCTCAACCTATACTAGTATTGCCTAAACTATCCTAATTTATCATATCTTAACGTAACTTAACCTAACCTAACCAAACTAAACCAAAAACAGACCAAACATAACCCAACCTAACCTAACCCAGCCCAACCCAACCTAACCTAACCTAAACTAACCTACGCTAACCTAACCTAACCTAAGCTATTCTATCCTAACCTAGCCTAATTTAACCTAACCTAACCTAACCTAAGCTAATCTATCCTAACCTAGCCTAATTTAACCTAACCTAACCTAACCTAACCTAGCCTAACCTAACCTAGCCTAACCTAACCTAACCTAACCTAACCTAACCTAACCTAACCTAATCTAACCTAACCTAGCCTAACGTACCCTAACCTAACCTAACCTATCCTAACCTAACCTAACTTAACCTAACCTAATCTAACCTAACCTAACCTAATCTAACCTAACGTACCCTAACCTAACCTAACCTAACCTAACCTAATCTAACCTAACCTAACCTAACCTAACCTAACCTAACCTAACCTAACCTAATCTAACTTAACCTAACCTAACCTAACCTAACCTAACCTAACCTAACCTAACCTAATCTAGCCTTACCTAAACTAACCTAACCTAACCTAACCTAACCTAACCTAACCTAACAGAGCTGAATCCAGAACAATCCCGCAGGGTGTTAGATAAAATCGTCTGACATCCTGCACAACAGCACTGTGAGTATAAAGTTCTTAATGACACCGACGAAGTCTGATGTTGATTTCCTGCTGGCCAAACTCATAGAGACAATAAATGGGCGTGGGATGGTTGTAAAGCATGTATGTGTTTTGGCTAGGCCAGTCCATTTGTGAGAGGGAAAGGGGCTTTTGTTATATGTATATGCATTGCTTCTGACCCGGGCTGTGGACAGGGACAGGGATAGCCTTTATTCACAGGAATGGGTGTTGGATAGGTGTGGAAAGGGTGAAAGTATGTGTTTACATATTTGCTCTGGGTCACCCCCCACCCTTTAAAAGGGGGAAAGGGTCTTTTGGTATATCCATGTAAATTCACAGGGTGATGACTGAGAATGAAATCTATTTTGTCCTAAGAGTGAGGTGGGTGAACTGGGGAACAATATCGACGTTACAGCAATAGCACATGTATAGGGGTGATTTGATTATCACCGGATATGATATTGCTTTATCCGGGCGTCGACGAAGGACGAATTGCTCAGTACTGGAGGTGATGGTGTCGGCCTGGGCAGGGAGGGAAATCACAACGGAGATTACCCCGTCTCCCTTCCTTCCCCCCTCACTCCAGAAAAAGAGCGAATTTCCGAAAATAGTGTATACGGTTACACCAGCTCTTGTTTATATATGGATTATGCAATCGCTTGCTGACGTGTGTGATTCTCTTATGTGCATGCATATGGAGAACAGAAGTTACGGGTGGAATGAAGTGAAGGGAAAGAATATATGAGGTGCTGTTCGCCAGCGCGCGGTATGCAAAAGCCATGGCGGTGAAAAAAAGATTGTAATTAACAAGGAAATTGAATGCGCTCACCCAGCGTTAGGAATGGACAACATAGAGAGTGCTGTGACAGGAATTGGAAACGACTAGCGAGGGTTAAAAGCACCTAGCAGGCAGCAAAGCCCCTGGGTAACTAGAATGTATAACCACTAGTAGACGGCGTGACCTCCAAGATAACTAGGACCTACAACTTAGAGAGTGCTGTGACAGGAATTGGAAACGACTAGCGAGGGTTAAAAACACCTAGCAGGCAGCAAAGCCCCTGGGTAACTAGAATGTATAACCACTAGTAGACGGCGTGACCTCCTAGATAACTAGGACCTACAACATAGAGAGTGCTGTGACAGGAATTGGAAACGACTAGCGAGGGTTAAAAGCACCTAGCAGGCAGCAAAGCCCCTGGGTAACTAGAATGTATAACCACTGGTAGACGGCGTGACCTCCTAGATAACTAGGACCTAAAACTGAATAGCAGGTAGCAAAGCCCCTGTGTAACTAGAATGTATAACCACTAGTAGACGGTGTGACCTCCTAAATAACTAGAATCTATAACTGAATAGCAGGTAGCAAAGCCCCTGTGTATTTAGAATATATAACCACTAGTAGACGGCGTGACCTAAATACTTAGGGTCTATAATTGAATACCAGGCAGAACAAACCCCCTACTTAACTAGGATCTATAATCGACCATCAGACAAACCAACCCCCTAACTAACTAGAATTTATACTTGCAGGTAGTACAACTCCTGAATGAATAGGACCTATAACCAACTACTAGGCACCACAACCCCTAAATAACTAACCTTTACAAGCAACTAGCAGGCACGACAACCCTAGAGTAACTAGAATTTATGGATAAAATGTATTTGCTGAAATAGAATGCATATGCAAGGGGCCGTGATAGATTACATAAATATCAAACCACGCTGGAAATCCAGGCCAAAATCATTTGTCATTTGGTTAACGAGTTAGTTAGCCACTATACTGTATGGATCCATCAGGAACTGTCCGACTGATATGATATGGATAAAGTAACTAAATTACTACTACGAGATTGCGTTTGTCGTTCCCTTCGAATATTGTATTTCTAAACATCCTGTGACTGTACCATTGAAGTAATTTTCTACTTTTTACATTTTGTAATTGTGTCTTGCTGCATTGATTCTGATTTGAGTAATGCTCGGGATGCAGAGACGACTCTGTACCCCCCCCCCAAAAAAAAAGTGTGACATGTTGAACGATGTATGCTTTTACTAGGCCACCTATCTTATAACCAGGGTAAGGGTGTATGTATGTATATATCTATGTGTATATATGTATGTATGTATGTACAATATGTATGTGCGTATGTATGTATGTATGTTTGTATGCATGTACGTATGTATGTATGTATGTATGTATGTATGTATGTATGTATGTATGTATGTACGTATGTATGTATGTGTGTATGTATGTATGTATGTATGTATGTATGTAAATTTATGAATATTAAAATACTCTCTAATTAAGATTATCACTTTTTTTATTGCTGTAAAGACCAAATTACTAAAATTTCAGAATATCATCTGTCTCTACAATAATAACCTGCAAATTATCATGTCATTCAGAATATCAATTATTTCCACAGTTACACAGAGCAATTATAGTATTGCCTTTTTCATTGAAATTATTTTTATATGAACTGGATATATCTAATCACCCATGTCAATTTAATCAAACAGAGCTCAATAAAAAACACAAAATCTCTAGTTTAATGTCAATAGAAATGAGCATTTTGAAACATATTCATATTCCACTGTGTTATGTTTGGTTTGGACCCCATCCCGTGACTAATAAGATCTTGGTTTGATTTCCAAAGGCTACGTATGATTACCACTTGCCCTAGTGTTGGGTCACAGAGCATATCACTCCTAAGGACCTCAGACCGTAAGCCTTTGGCATCATTGGAGTTTGATAGATGACTATAATATCAACATCAGAAGTATGAAACCAAATACTTATACAGTAAAACCTCGATATAACGGACGATATAGGGACACGAGTCTGTCGTTGTATCCGAAGATCCGTTATAACGGAAGAATTTGTTTTATCCGATGGAAATACCGGGCAGATCCGTTATATCCCGAAGTTTGTCCGGTATTAGAAATTAGTAGGATTAGAAATTACTGTATGATAATTCCAACTCCATTATCTTTTTTTTTGTGTTTTTTCTTTTCTATCGGTCCACTTGACGTCTGTATGTCCATTTCT
>NC_134778.1:6619259-6621759 GCF_046742065.1 Oratosquilla oratoria
TGTATATATATACATATATATACCTATATATATACATATATATACATATATATATGTATATATATATATATGTATATGGAAAGTAGACCACTTGGAAAAAGAAACTAACGAAGCAGAGCGCTTTCATATGTTACATCTTCAATGCACCGGATGTAATATACGAAAGTGCTATGCTTCGTTAGTTCGTTAGTTTTTTTTTCTGGTGGTCTACTTTGCATAAGTGAACAAACGTACCAGTGTTCTTATTAGCATATATATATATATATATATATATATATATATATATGTATATATATATATATATATACACATATATATATACACATGCGCGCACATATGTATGACTACCTATCTGTCTGCCTGTTTATATGTCTGTCTGTCTATTTATCTCTCTAAATATCCATCTGTCTACCTGTCCATCTATGTCTGTCCGTCCGTCTATTTATCTGTCTTTGTATGTACGTACATATGTGTGTATGTATGTATGTATGTATATATGTATTTATGTATGTATGCACATATGTAAGTATATATGTATGTTTATATTATGTATGTATGTATATATGTATGTATATATGCATGTTTGTATATATGTATGTATATATGTGAGTAGAATCACCAATGACGACGATGTCAATCAAATAATTTCGACAGTTGTCCCCGGACTCGAACCCAGGACTTGCGCGTGGCGGATCGTTGCTCTGCCAACTATGCTACCGAGTCTATAAGATTCTCTAACCTCGGGGTTAACCTAACTCCCGTAGGATTTGAGTCGACTGCTAACTGCAGCCCAAATCTCATGTGTATGTCCTAATCTGTATGTGTATGTAACTATTTAGATATATGTCTATATATATCATTCTGTCGTTCATTCTCCATCATAGTTATTAATGTGTTTATCTACTTGTCTATGTAATGTTTATTTATGTATTACACTACTTTTATCTTTTCTTATCCCAGTACCAACCTATGTATCTTCCTCTCTCACTGTTCACCTAAACAGCTCGGTTTCTATCTATTCCAATGTCTTTTTCAACCTCCATCACTTTCCGTCTGTCGTTCCGTCTCTGTCTGCGCCTGTCTTATTGGTTCTTCTACTTTAACTCAGCGGCCGACGCGTCAGTGGCCCTCTGCTTCCCGGCTGACACTCTCTCTACCCTTTAGGATTGATTACTGCTGTAAATGGATCGCTATGGAATAGCTGAAAGCGATGGGCTGAGGCTAACTTGATTGGTGCAAGCGTAAGTTGCTTCAAAGTACAGAAGGGCGGAGTTCGATCGAAGCGGTCCTGATGGTGTCCGGTAGAGTGAGTGTGATGGTGGTGGCGTGGGTGAGGGTGAGGGGACGACGTAGTGGCAATTGTCGTCCTTAGAAGTTCTGAGAGGGAAGTGGATCTGCAGCGTAAATGGAGTTCTGATAGGAGAGCAAGTGTGCATGGAATTCGATAAAAGAAAGGGAATAGAGTGGCTGTAGAGTCTTAATGAGGATGCGAGAGGCTAGGCAATATGACGTACAAGCGCTGGGAGGTCTGAGAGTAAGGAATTGCATAATGGAACGAGAATAAAGTAGAATAAAATATAAAAAAAATTCTTTTGAAAAATGTTAGATTATGGCGAATACAGGAATGCTGAAAGATTGTGGCAATTTACATAAAGGAAAAAAAAAAAAAATTGAAAGGAATATTAGCTTACATATGTCCAACCACCTTGTACAGTCGCCTCCATAGTGACAGATGTCTCATGATGAGCTGTAAGACTCACATATTTTCGGGACACAGATTTACGTACATTTTTGATGCCCTGCATATACGTATGCATGTGTGTGTGTGTGTGTATGTGTGTGTGTGTGTGTGTGTGTGTGTGTGTGTGTGTGTGTGTGTGTGTGTGTGTGTGTGTGTGTGTATGTATATATGTATATATATATGTGTATATATATATATATATATATATATATATATATATATATGTATATATATATATATATATATATATATATATATATATACACCTACGTACTTATAAATATATATACGTATATACCTATAAATATAATGATCTACACAGGGTTTCCCGAAAATTTAATTATTCTTTGTAAGTAGATTTGTAAGTATTCTTGTATTCCTTTTAAGACATCCTATACTTCTGCTACACTTTCAAAAAGGACACCGGCCTCTGTAGTACTTGCAAATGAACCCAACTGTACTACACAGAATGGGATTCTCTTAGAAAATATCAAACGTTTCAATTGTATGAAGGACGAGATTCCCTTCAGTCCTACAATGAACCAAAACTCTTCGCATTTTTCAAAAGAGATCGAATATCTGTCAACAAAATATGCACTTCAGAAACAATGGTATAAGGTACATTTCCCTTCTTGATTAACAGCTAAAGATCTGCCAAGTTCAGGAGCACATAACACAGCGGGTCTTGTGATACGAGAATTATGTTGTCTGGGATGGAGCCTAGTAGTCGTGATTGGAGCAGTAAGGAAGCTCATAACT
>NC_134778.1:6634259-6666759 GCF_046742065.1 Oratosquilla oratoria
ATATATATGTATATATATATATATATATCATACAATCCATGACCGTCGCGCAGAGGATTCGAACCACCGCCTATAGACCCAAGAGAGTCCACAGCACCCGCCTTTAACCACTCGACCACAGACGATCTGTGGTCGAGTGGTTAAAGGCGGGTGCTGTGGACTCTCTTGGGTCTATAGGCGGTGGTTCGAATCCTCTGCGCGACGGTCATGGATTGTATGATTGATGTCGCTGTCCACTAGCGAATTATTCACATATATATATATATATATATATATATATATATATATTTCGCATCCGATCTAATTATGGACCAAAAGGTCTCCTGTCGGTATGCTTCATCTTTTTAATCCTTTGTTTTCGTTTTCGACTCGTATATCAAAGGTTCAAGCCTGAATTCAATCAGTACCCGCCCTGGCAGTGAAAGCACAAAGGGTAAAGGTGGTGACCTTAGTCATAGTTCAGTTTTCTACAAAGGAATCATCTCTCTCTTTCCCTACCCCCCTCTGTCTGTCTGTCTGTCTATCTGTGTCTGTCAGTCTGTCTGTCTGTCTGTCTGTCTATCTGTGTGTGTGTGTGCGTGTGTGTGTGTGTGTGTGTGTGTGTGTGTGTGTGTGTGTGTGTGTGTGTGTGTTTGTCTGTCTGTGTCTGTCTGTATGTCTGTCTATCTGTCTGTGCCTCTTTGTATCTGTCTGTGTCTGTCTGTCCGTCCGTCTGCCTGTCTGTTTGTCTGTCTGTCTGTCTGTCTGCCTCTGTCTGTCTGTCTGTCTGTCTATCTGTCTGTCTGTCTGTCTGTCTGTCTGTCTGTCTGTCTGTCTGTCTGCCTCTGTCTGTCTGTCTGTCTGTCTATCTGTCTGTCTGTCTATCTGTCTGTCTGTCTGTCTGTCTATCTGTCTGTCTGTCTGTCTGTCTGTCTCTATCTGTCTCTATCTGTCTGTCTGTCTGTCTGTCTGACTGCCTGTCTGTCTGTCTGTCTATCTGCCTATCTGTCACATAACCATGTCAGTCTGAATGTGGTTTCCATCAATCTAGTTGGGTGACTTTCACCTTAACCAAATCTATAAAGTAAGCCAGATAAAGGGAAAACAAAATCGACTGGATGGAAGCAGAAGAAAGGTTTCAGGTGACTTTACTACCAATCGGCTTATATATTTGACGCAAATAAACAATATTCGATGTTCTTTGCCAATAGTCAACTTGGACAATCTTTAACGTTCACGATCATTGGTTAACGTTCATGATTTCTTTTTCCTGTTGGTTCTGATAGTATTAACATTAGCTTTCAAGGGATTAGAATTATTCAGCAAAAGGTAGAACAAAATATATAAAAGCAATCACCATAGTTAAAAGGTTATTGAAAACCCCTATCCTTTAAAACTGAGCTTCTCTCTGAACGGAATAAGTCTGATGTAAGCCTTAAGCCGGGACCACACTTGTTGCATTTTCACGTATCGTATCATCTTTGGGTACCACCTAGTGATACGATACGGTGCAACAGGGTATTGTACCCACTTGTTGCGTATCCGTATACAGCAGGCGGGTACAATACCCTGTTGCACCGTATCGTATGACTAGGTGGTACGCAAAGATGATACGATACGTGGAAATGCAACAAGTGTGGACGCCAATTTAGATGGTTTTCAGTGGCGAGGCGCTTGATCCATGCGTACGTACGTTTGCGCCCTATCGGGTTCGCTCATGCCTGGTCAGACAACACAAACTAATCCAGTCCAGCACATTCCTGTTACATGCACACTAGTCCTTTATGATACAGCTTTTATGTGTGGCAGAAACGAACATACCATCAGTTTTTGCGTTTACCATAATGATCTTCATCCAGGTATGGGGCTGATAATATTAGAATGTGACAGACTACAGGAAACTAGTTATTTGTTCGATTGAATAGCAGACTCGTTAGTCAATGAATCACAGACAGTAGAGACACATCAAGTGTGTGATCTTACGAAACTTATATTGTCTCTCTCTTTATGCAGCTAAATATACATGGAACTCTTAATTAACAAAGGAATACACGACCACAATATATACGGCGTCGAGATCTTTGGCTAAAGTCAGAGAAGTGGATCAATTCCTTCCCTAACTCCGTTTTCTTAATAAAGCGAGACTGAGGCTATACAGCAAAAGCAATATCAATCAAGGAAGGTCATGTCTCAACCGAATGAAATGGTCTGGGTATATTATATAGAATGAAAGGATATAACGAGGCGCATGTTGTAGACTGATACACAAATATTGTATCATTTTCGGGGACGTTGTTTAAACAAAAATTCTTACAAACTCTTTAGAAATAAAATTATTTCGTTCAGGAAGCAGATGTTGTGAATGATTCCTGGTCATGTCATTCTTGAGTATTTATAGATATTTTGAGTGTTGAAGAAAAGACTTAGATTTCATCATCTAACCCACACACACACACACACACACACACACACACACACACACACACACACACACACACACACACACACACACACACACACACACACACACACACACACACACACACACACACACACACACATATATATATATACATATATATATATATATGTACATACATATATATAAATATAAATATATGTATATATATATGTATATATATATAAATATATATATATATATATATATATATATATATATATATATTGTGTGTGAATTTATTTGACGAATTTGTAATTGGCTTATAAGATGAATTTTGCTGATAACATCATCACTGCGGAAACCATTCATTGCACAATACGATAAATTCGACTAAAGATCTACAACAAACACAAACACGGGAAAAAGGAGGAAAGAAGAAAACCCTAACCACTTTTGCAGCTGCTTCGGATCGTTGCTCAAAACAAAGGGTTTTCTTTCTCCTTTGCTTTTCTTTATTAGTTTTGGTTTGACTGTTGTCTCAGCAACATCACAGGAAGCAGCCAGAGTGTCTTTCCAGCTATTAAAGTTTTCTGCTTTGTAGTGTTTGTCTTGCGTGTTTTTCCTCTTTTTTTTTTTTTTAATTCAGTCATCTTGGTGTTCTCAGGGTGTGACAGGAATAGATTTGCTATTTACTATCAAAAATATTAATTTAGAAATAGGAATGACAATAGTATCATCAGCATATTTGTCATCTGCATTCTGCGTTGACAAAAATTATGCTTTATTTTTTTTTATTATGATTTTTTTTTTTTACTGAAATGACTATCAATTTTCTCATGAATAGTACCAAAGACGTTATTAAATCTTATAATCGCACGTTTGCCATCTTTATCCCACGTTTAAAGGGACCTAGATTTTCCGCTCTTCTCAACGTTACTAGCATGACTATTATTTTTACCATGGAAAGTGGCATAGGCGACATTTTCTACTATTACTTACACATTCACTATTGGAATGACTATTAATCTGACCACTAACAATATCAAAGCTTCTATTATTTTACTATCATCAGTGCATTTGCGGTCTCCAGCTTACATTGAGAAGACATTTACTTTATCATTATTTGTATTGCTATTGGGAAGACTTAAATTTTCCATTAATATTATTAAAGCTGTTATAAGTTATACTATCAGCACATTTCTCATCTCCGTCTAACGTTGAGAGGGAATTACTTTTTCAGCTTGAGGAAGATAGATGGGTCTTTTCGTCCTCGGAAGGGGGTTGGGGGGGGTTGAAGTCTAGGGCAGCTCCTAAAAGCCAAGAAGAGCCTGGTCCTCGATAAGAAAGGGATCTCAACAAACTTTTATCAGATTGCGCATCAGTTCCTGCTTCAGAGTTAATATTTTTACTCCCGAGGGGCAGAAGTCCTCACTTATATAAGGTTTCAACTTGTGTCATCAATCATATAAATAATGGACAGAGAGCAACAACACCGAAGACAAATACCCACCCATTGTAGGCTAACTGATATACAGAGATATATCAAATACTCAACTTCTATTCTAAGTCGATATAAATAAAGGTTTAACTAATGCAATCAGTCACATAAACAGTAGACAGAATATAGCAACACTGAGCAGAGGCAGAAGTCCTCACTTATATAAGGTTTCAACTTGTGTCATCAATCATATAAACAATGGACAGAGAGCAACAACACCGAAGACAAATACCCACCCATTGTAGGCTAACTGATATACAGAGATATATCAAATACTTAACTTCTATTCTAAGTCGATATAAATAAAGGTTTAACTAATGCAATCAGTCACATAAACAGTAGACAGAATATAGCAACACTGAGCAGAGGCAGAAGTCCTCACTTATATAAGGTTTCAACTTGTGTCATCAATCATATAAACAATGGACAGAGAGCAACAACAAAGACAAATACCCACCCATCGTAGGCTAATTGATATACAGAGATATATCAAATACTCAAAATACTCAAGTTCTATTCTAAGTCGATATAAATAAAGGTTTAAACTGTGCAATCAGTCACATAAACAGTGAACAGAATATAGCAACACTGAGCAGAGATACCCACTCACTGCATACTAAATGCTTTACAGAAATACATTAAATATTCAACCTCTACTTTTAGATTGATATGTTGTTTACATTTAAGGGCATGGCATCATACACATACAAGTTTATTATTTATATAATCAGTTACCTAAGAGGTTGATTGAATGTGATGACAGTTCGCAAAAATTTCTTTCACTGAGACAACACTTTTACAATTAATATTTTCACAATGAAGATCATAATCCTCTTATGAACAAATATATTACTTATTTACTCAATTATCTAGATACTTGATTAAATATAAAGCCACTTATGATAAATTTCTTCCATTGTAATGCAATTTTTTTTTACAGAACGACAACATATTCAACTTTTGCTTGATAATTATTGTTTACATTTAAGGACATATACGGCCGTACTGACCATATCATTAAACATACACTATAAATACTTGGTTGAATGTAATAGTACCAAATACAAATGCTTGTCACTAGAAGGCAACAAAATGACACAAAACACATTAAAGAATTAACAGCGACATATATTAAAGAGTCTGTTTCATAATATTGCCAGAAAAATGACACTTCCTTATATCTGTCAATATTTCATCATTAACATAAATTCTGTTTCACATCATATCATTATCTTGGACTGAATACAAATCCTTTTAACTATAAGGCAACTATATTACACAAACTACATCAAAGATGCAATAATGACGCATATGAAATTATGTTTCATAACACTTCCAGACAACTGACATTTCCTTATATCCGTCAATATTTCATCATTAGCATAATTTCTGCTTTATATAATTTTAATATCCTGGACTGCAATGGCGATCATCATTTGCGAGTATCCATTTGTTGATATCAAACTCGTAATTATATTTTTTCTCATTATTTCTAATGACATGATCTCAGTGTTCCGATGGTTACCAAGTTTCATAGTTTTTCACGTATTTCCTGTGCACATATTCTTCGGAAATATAATTAGAATTGTATTCATATTAATAGAGAATATATTCCTTACATATATTCTTTGAAAACATGTTTGGAATCATCTTGATATTAATATAAAATTAAAGATAAATATTCCTTACTTATTTCTGTCTTATATTGTTTAGTAGTCATTAATAAAAGTTGTCACATAAACCCATGGTGTTATGAGAATTATATAGAGTTAATAACACTGGTCTTATTACAAAAATTGTACCATTGTCAAAAATCAATAAAGGTATTAAGAAAACGAAAAAAAAAACGAAGGCAGGCATGATTTGAACTAAAAAACTAGCGTTTATAGATAATGTAGTGAATAGTTTAGTGACTTAAGTAAATCATCTTCACCCTAATCAAATAATCAGATGAAAAAGCCAAGACAATTTTCTTAATTATTCATGACTTTTTCTTTCATCAGTAAACATTGTTAGAGGTTTTTTTTCCAATGTGTTTGTCGGAGACAGTAATTTTAAGGCCACATGTCGTCACGCGCTGATCCCTAGCGGGATTTGAACCACCATCCAAAGGCAGGCGTCTTAGTTTTTTGACCACGCTTCATTTATAATTTTCAACATTACTTTAACGTCAACATCAAAGAAACCCATCTTACCCCGAACATTTCTACTTGATTCTACTATGCTGTTTCATAATACTCATATTCCTGATATTCCAAAAATCATCGTTGTCTTATCAATATTTCTATAGAAGACTAAACAGTGTCGTTCGTAGCTCTCGTCTGTATATTTTTGTATGTAATAATTTATACATGTATATATATATATATATATATATATATATATATATATATATATACATATCATGCTAAACACCACAGTGAAAGGAAATTAAGATTTTGAATCCGAGCTCTTTCGTGATGTAATTACACCTTGTAACACTTCAAGATGTGATATCACGAAAGCGCCCGGATTCAAATTATTTAATTTCCTTTCACTGCGGTGTTTAGCATATGTGTATTCACGTGTGTTGGTGAAACTTGTGTGTGTATATGTATATATATATATATATATATATATATATATATATATATATATATATGTATTTAGATAACACAAATACCATAGCAGTATCGAATTTTGATAACCGTGTACAAACGTACATTTCTCCCTTCGCTTTGACGGTGTCTCTACACTTATCATTGGTTAGCATTCATCATTAGTAGTGTTATTCCAACAAATCACTTTAATCGACTTAGTGTGAACGGTAATTTCATTTTACCAGTTGTCACGACTTTTAAATCTCTGGATAGACCAATCAATCCCAGCGGCGCCTCGGCCATCGCCATAGGTACAATTGGTTACCTGGATAATGCAGAGCCATTTTTTTTCTGTTCATACATTTTTTCTGTCCCTTTGGTCCCCTTGCCACTCAATTAGCAAATGCTAATTCTTTTGTTGTCCCTAATGACGTGAGTCCGCTTTTATTCGAGGGACTAATACAGTAGTGCATCATTAATGTCACGGACCCTGACTGTAGTTGACATCTTAGTTTGTTTTCCAATTAACTGTTTCACAATCAGCACAGCTGTTACTGCCAATGTTTCATTTTTTTTTTCAATGTCGTTACGGTCATTGTCTTTATTGTTACAGTAGTTAGTTGATCTTGTTTGCATCGTTGATCAAACTTGAAGCTATTGGTCTTGTCATTCCATAAAATAACATTAGCCAATGTTTCTGCTCTATTGTTATTAATGTTAGTGTTGTCACATGCATCCTCCTCCTTATTGTTGTAGGTGATAATATTTGCGTAAGTGGCTACACTTAAAAATGTTCATGATATCGTTACTTGCATCAATACTTCAGTTAATATTTCTATTTTAATGCCAACATCCTCAACGTTGCCACAGTGATTGTGTTCATAATGGTGGCTGATAATGTTAAGAGTGGTAACCACATTTCAAATTGTCATTATATAGACTGACACTTAAGCTTATGTTGCTGATTTTGCATCATCGATGGTAATAATATCAGAACCATTCTTCTCATAATCACAATAACTACACTGTTGTCACTAGAAACTACACTCACAGGTGTTGTCAGAAGGAACAACACCAATGCTCTTACCTCGGTGCTGGGAGCTCTTTTGTGCTTATAAGCAGACTTCACTTCTCTTTAATTCTATTTTTCTTTTCTTTTTTCTTAAAAGCTATCCGCTTCACACATGTAGTATATTTTATTGATTAAGTTCTTGACAATCTTTATATTTAGCATCGTTCAATATTACTTCTGATGTTTTCTATATTTAGAGCCATCTCCCGCTCACATCCAGTATACTTTCTATATTGTTAGGTATCATAACCGACCCCTTTCAGCGTGATGATATATGTATGCATATTGTTATGATGTCGATGTTGTTATGGGCTGGGGTTTACCAGCATTCCCATCCATATGGGCAGTCTCGCATCACCGTCGTGTTCTGAGTAATATCTCAGGATTAAAATTATTTTAGGGTCAGACTTCGAAATGAAGCGATCAAACAGTACTTTGAATAACCTCTTGGGCTGATGTTGTAAAGAATTCTTTTAGTTAATCTTTTCGAGACTGGGGATTCCCCCTTAGATTTCCACCGTATGGGGATTGGGTATGTAGCCTTTATGCATACAAGATTTTGGTACCTTGTGACTTCTCTAGAGACTAAGCCACTCTGCATTATTATTATGATTGTAGACTATTCTCTGGTTAAAACTGATGCATGATACTTTTAACTACCATTCCTCTGTTCTGATGCCCGGTGCTGATTTCCAACTTTTTCGGTGATATATGGTTCCCTGTTGGGTCTTATTCGCCTGTGTCGTAATCTCTACTATATTTAGTTAGTTAAACCTATTCAACTTAACCTCAACCACATTAAGATTGGTATGTAACTTTATTCTGTCTAACATCATAGGATATTGTTCCTTGGAAGCTTCATCGGAAGCGTGCTGGTCTCGCGTTTGTTTAGTTGTGGGTTCGAATCCCGCACTCCTTTCCGAATCCCAGCAGTGATATCTACCTGTCCCACCAGTCCCCAAAGTGCATAGGGCAAAGGTGACGCCCTTGGCCTCTGCTAGGTGTCTCCTGGCGGAGGCTCCTCACCTCGCCATGCGATATTGTTTACCGTGTGGTGGTCATATAGCTTGTTAGAGGTTAAAGCCCTCTTGATTAACTTCCAATGAACCAAGTGTGTGTGCGTATGTGCGCGCGCGTGTGTGTGTGTATGTGTGTGTGTGTGTGTGCATACACACACACAAGTATATATATATATATATATATATACATATATATACATATATATATATATATATACATGTATATATATATATGTAATGTATATATATATATATACATATATATATATATATATATATATATATATAAATATATATATGTGTGTATGTTAAAGACAGATATATATATATATATATATATATATATATATATGTGTGTGTGTGTGTGTGTGTGTGTGTGTGTGTGTGTGTGTGTGTGTGTGTGTGTGTGTGTGTGTGTGTGTGTGTGTGTGTGTGTGTGTGTGTGTGTGTGTGTAATAATGATAATAATAATAACAATAGGTTTATTGAGATAGCAGTGATACACTGACAATAATACAATTGAGTACTTTTATGAGTAATATAGTAATTATAAGAGTGATATGCTTAGTCTAAAATTTATAATGAGTTTATTGTGCGGACAATGGATGGAATGGCACTGTTCTTGTATCGGTCAGTCCTCGGCGCTCTGATGGGCTTGATTTTGTTAGAATGCCGAGTTGCGTGGCGGGTAGTTGTGGTGTTAGGTGGGAGGAAGTGACGGTGACGTGGGTGTAGCATTAGGTCCTGTCCAAACTTATTCAGTGCCTCACTGTGTTTGTCGGACAATCTTGGCAAGCTGAGGGTGGTGAGGGCGTGTTCGTATCCCTTTGTGTGTGTATGTGTGTGTTTGTGTATTTGTGTGTGTGTGTGTATGTGTGTTTATGTGAGTGTGTGAGCCCATTTATGTATGTACACATGAATGTGTGTATGTATGCATACATGTGTGTATGCATTACCTATTTATTTATATATTTGTATATTTATCTATTTATTTATTCATCCGTTAATTAATTATTTCATTTATTTATTTATTTATTTATTTATTTATTTATACATTTATTCATTTATTCATTTATTTATCATATATCTATTTATTGGTTTATTTATTTATATATTATTGGTTTATTTATTTATCTATTTATTCGTTTATTTATTTACTTATTTTTTCATTTATTAATTATATTTTTTTGTGCCTTTTTCTTTTTGGCTACCCCCCTTGTAAGGGGGAAAAAGCCTTGGTATATGTATGTATGTATTTGTTTGTTTGTTTGTTTGTATTGTTAATGCCATACTACCTATTTTTCTTTTGTTTACCAGCTAGTTTGACCTGTTTTAGGGATTTGACTTGGCCGCAGGTCGTTTATAGGGAAGACAAGGTCATCCACACATGCACGCAATTGCAGGTAGTACCAGCATTTCATTCTATTAAATCGTGCGTTATTTTCGGCGCTGGGGGAAGGTCAGACAATATGTCCATTGCAATTTCATTCGTTGCACGCCCTGGTTTGATGTCCCCCGTCGCGACTCAGAACCTGCTGTTATTGTGGATGTTGTCAGAAGCACTGTTGCCCGGAGGAGTGCAATTACTGCCAAAGCCGAGAACTGTCTCTGGTTTACGTTGTTGGCAATTGTTGTTCTTGCCAACGCCTCGAAATGTTTTTTTTTTTTTTTTTTTTTGGGGGGGGGGGGGGTCGGGAGTTTATCCTGCCATTTTTTTTTTTTTTTTCGTGGTGCCGTTCTTTGCTGTGCCTACTATCACTGCAGCCTGTTTTCTATTTCTTCTGTTTCCCTTGTCTTGACCACTTGTTCTTTCTCCTGATATATTACTTGGGCCATTTCCTTCCTTATCTCTCCCTTGTTGCTTTTGCTCTTTGTGAATCATCTGCATATTTTCCTCCTTCGTTTCCCGTGTATTAATTCATTCTCTCTCACGGTGATTTACTGTGCTTATGCAGATTTGCTTGGTATTTAGGCTGATGTTGCAGTCACGACTTTACAGTGGATTGCAGTAGATTGCAATGGATTACAAAGGATTAACACGGAAAAGGATGCAGCTTCACAATGCCAAATCTGGATGTGAAATAAGCAAATACATGATTGTATACATAAAAGTATAAGAAAAAAATTGAATAATTGAATAAAGAAATCAATAGATCAATATTAGGTAAGTAAATAGGTAGTAAGTTGATTAATAAATTAGACGAATGACACTGTGTGAATAGATAAACAAAAGGATAGATAGGTAAGTATATATACCATTGAACAAATTACTAGATTGATGAATAACTTTATGAATAATTAATCAGACGAATAAAAAGGAAAATATATGCATGAATAAGAAAATAAAGAAATACGAATATATCATAAATAGCAAGATAAACAAAGAAAATGGAAAATAAATAAATAGATAAATGAATAAACAAGTAGAAATAAATTTTAGATACATAGGCAGTAAGTATTCAAGGAAACAAAGAAATTTAGATAGATAATTAAACAAGTGAATTAATAGATAAGGAAATATATATTTTTTTTATCATAGAGTTCATCAGGTCATTGTTTATTCATACAATGTGTTTATTATCATTTATTTATTTATTTATTTATTTATTTATTTATTTATTTATTTATTTGTTCATTTATTTATATATTTATTATTTATTTATATATTTATTCACTTCACTATTAATTGGTTATAATATTGATTGACTGACTCATTCATTTATCAATATTTTGTTTACTTATTATCTATTTAATTTTATTTACTTATCATTTATTAATTTATTTATTCATTCATCTATATAACTATTTATTTGTTTATTTATCTATGTATTTACTCATCTATCAGTTTATTTATCTATTTACTTAGTTTTTTTGTTTAATTGTTTATTTATTTATCTAACTATTTATCTATTTACTTCTGTGTTTATCTATTTATCTATTTACTTATTCATTTCCTTATCTATCTATTTATCTTTATCTGTTTTTTATGCAAATTGACCTCCACTCAGCTCACGATGACCTTTTTTTTCTTCTTCTTAATTCTATTGTTCATTAGTTCTATTGTTTCAAATATTCTTGATAGCCCATGAATGCCTCTAGTACATAAACGCTTAATGAGCCATTAAAGCAGATATAGATCGTATCGCTTCTATTGTCATTGATTTTATATGATAGAAGCTTTTTCGGTTTAGCAATTTTGATGATATTGCTGATCAGAGACTCACTGATTTTTTTTTTTTTAACTAAAAAAAAAAAAAAAGAATCATAATTATCTTCTTCGTTCAAGTCATTTTGTCATTACCTGTATTTCTTTTACTCGCTTATGAGCTGGTTATCTAGTTGGCTCTGATTCTGTTTGGTAATACAAGTAATCATGTTTGTATCCAAAATGTACCGGTGATTGTCTCTTGCCCTGGAGGTCTGAAACTACAGAGCAAAGTTAACAGATTTTATTTTATCTATTATAATTTTTTTCCTCAATACTGCGAGTATCCCAGCTTGACCCAGATTATATCAAAGCTATATAAATGTCTTTCATCATTATTACATTGATAAAAATTTCCTTATAATGACCTCTTTACCACGATAATATAAGTGTATATGAGATATTTGAAATCCTTGAAAACAAAAAATGTGTTCACAGCCTTCTCATATACTGTGGGTCATCATATGGCGTCCGTATTATCTATGTGATAGACTTATTTACGTTCAACTTTGATTACTGCCATTAGTGCCAAATAATATCGTCAGTCTCAGTCTAATTAGTGTATAATTATGAACAGTGTGGCTGAAGGGAGGAAGTCGCCCCTTTCTCCTAAGGTGAGATAGGAAAGGGTGAGTGAGTTGGCTTTCTAGTGTGAAGTTATTTTTTGACTCGGCCTTCCTCTGTCGAGGGGGACAAAACCCAGGTACTGCTACGTTTATTGCTATTTATAACACATTTGAACCCCTCAGTACCCATTTTAATGCATGACCACACCTCCTTCCTAAGCCATCGGCCGCTCGTGATTGTTGTCCAGAGTTATTTTATTACATGACTTCTGGCCGCGGTTTCACTGAGCTTGTTTGTGCTTCCGGAGAGCTTCTGTTGACCAGAACGCGCGCGCGCGCGCGGGCGCGTGTATCTTAGACAGGGATGTTTGTCAAATATTCTGCTGCTTCATTGTCACTGTTTTGGTCCTGCAGGCGAGCATGAGTGGCAGGGGAGTGTGTTCTTTGTTGTGTTCATGCGTATATGAATGACCATCAGTTTATGAAAACAGTCCATGTTTACTCCGTTTCTGCGTGCTCAGACATGCTTGGTTTTGTATGTGTATGTTTAGAGCTGTAAATGAATATATGTGGCATGTGTGTATTTCTGTAGGTATGTGTATTCGTGTGTGTGTGTGTGCGTGTGTGTGTGTGTGTGTGTGTGTGTGTGTGTGTGTGTGTGTGCGTGAGTGTGTGAGTGTGTGAGTGCGTGCGCCTGTTTATGTTTATGTATTTATTTATATGGAAATACGTGTATTCACACACGTAAGCACACACACACACAGACACACACACACACACACACACACACACACACACACACACACACACACACACACACACGCGCGCGCGCGCGCGCACACACACACACACGAATACACAAGTATTATTATTATTATTTACACACACACACACACACACACACACACACACACACACACACAAACACACACGCACTACGCACGTATATGAAGTTGTACCACGCTGCAGGATGAAGTAGCTTGATGAAATCCAGAATAAAGACATCAAAATGTAAGAGACGTCGATGAGCGATAATTTCCTGAAACGTTCGAGGTTTTGAACTTCGGCGCATAACGGGAGGATGTATGACGTCATAACGTTTAATCGGGAAGGGGCAAAGCAGTGAACTGTGTCTCGAAGTGTTTGTTGAAATGGTGCTATACTACGAATAGAAAACGCAACTTTACCTAATGTTAGCGATACGTTATATGATATTTACATAACAAAGAATGGTTTAAGTGTAAGAATTGCGCAGTGTTTATCCTTAGTGACGAAAACTGGTTTGTAGAACAGACAAGCGGGTAAATTCTTTTGAGTGGAACCTGTTTTTAGAATTGTGTTGTTTAGCGTAATTTGTTTGTGGCAGTAGAACAGAAAACGAAAATAAATTCATCCCTCGGGGAAGGAAGCGTACGTCACTCAGGTATGTCAGTGAGAATGTTATACTGATCATTTTGCACGCAGGTACCGTGTTGTTAAAAGAATCCAACCTTTTCTTCTGTTTTCAGTATATTCACTATAGACAGCAATATATGTGAGCAAACAGTTGTCCCTTATTTATTAATTTTTTGTGTTTATTCGTATTCAATACAGATGTTCAATGTAATTTTTGTGTATGTTCTCACTACGTTTATACTGGTGAATGGAGACGACTTTATCGGCATCAGTCACCATATCAATCAATAAGCCAGGTGATACCATAATCATGGTCGCCCAAGCTTTCATATATGTGTGCGTAATAATAAAAAATAATAATAATAATATACGGTTTATTGGGTATAGTGACATTACTGCTGAAAACATACATCCTACAGAATTACAAATTATAAAACTATGACAGTGAAAAGATGTGTGTGTGTGTGTGTGTGTGTGTGTGTGTGTGTGTGTGTGTGTGTGTGTGTGTGTGTGTGTGTGTGTGTGTGTGTGTGTGTTTTAAAGACACTTTCCTCCTTATAAAGTGGGTGGCTGAGTCGGAGGAACCACACACCTACATAATACAGAATTACAGCTAAGTTCCTATCCTAAACTAGCGAAACCATATATATATATATATATATATATATATATATATATGTATATATATATATATATGTATATATACGTATATACATATATATACTATATATATATATACATATATATGTATACATATATATACATATATATGTTTACATATATATACATATATATATACATATATATACATACATATATATATATATATATATATATACATATATATATAATGTGTGTATGTACATAATATATACATATATATATATATATATATATATATATGTATATATACACCAAAAAACATGTTTGCTACTGATCGTAAGCTAGGCACTAAAAAGGGTGAACTTTGAGAAGAAAACGATAAAAGTGAAGAAGCCCAGATGAAGAGTTAGGTAAGAGTAGGGCGGAGCGAACAAAGGAAGAAGCAAGCAAGAAGAAAGAGACTCAATTAGAGGGATCAAAAGGAGAGGGGAAAGAGGACGGAAAATGAACAATTCGAAGTTTGGAAACAGAAGGAACTGGAGAACTTGAAGCGAGAAAAGTTGAGAAGTACGCAGGAAGGGTGAGGCCCAACAACAAGCGAGTGAGTCTGAGGAAAAGGTCAGGGCAATACAGGATACATACGAACGTCATATAGCAAATGGGTTTCGTGTGTACTGTCCGCAGAAGACTGCATGCCTGCCAAAAATAGTGATGTATGTAAATGCAGATGCGCGCACATACACGTACACACTTACATATACTGTACATACACACAAAAACACATATATGTAGATGTGTGTGTGTGTGTGTGTGTGTGTGTGTGTGTGTGTGTGTGTGTGTGTGTGTGTGTGTGTGTGTGTGTGTGTGTGTGTGTGTGTGTGTGTGTGTGTGTGTGTGTGTGTGGACCCTTCACACAGAATATCAACACATCCCTGAGTAACTGACTTCCGTTTACGTTAGGATAGTTGTCTGAGTAATAACTAATTATATGTAACTGATAACGATAACAATTCTTTGTTAAATAGAAGGAGCTAAGATGAAGGGGAAAGTAATGGATGATAGTTGGGAGAGGGAGAGGTGAGGGTGGATATATAGAGAGACATATAGATAGAACTAATACTAATAAAAATTCTTTGTAGAATATGGCTAGATTCCCATCAATGTTGTCATAAATGAAATCCTAACAGCCAGTTTCTTCCTGTGGAGATAATATTATTAAAAGAACATTGCACAGTTAATTCTTATCTACAATATTTGAAGTAATTTGATTAATATTTACAGAGACAAGCTAACACCAATTAACATTAAAAGTCGTCTACGTAATTATTTAATGTTATTGAAAATACGGAGAAGTTGTAGTTGTTAAAAGTGGGTATAATGAAAACATAATTCTTTTTTATCAATATTGATCATGTGACGCCTTCATGCTTGACAATCAATCTGGCTATGGGAGGGCTTTGCTATTCTTTTATTGATATCTGTTATTTGTTTTTTATTATAACTGGAGTCAACACTTCTCTCAAGATATACAGAAATTTCCCAAGGGAGTGGTTTCCTAAATGAAAAATCTTAGTAATCAGTGGATGTAATTTCTTTCAGAGTTGAAATGAACTCCAAGAACCTAATAAAAAACAAAACATTTTGGGAGGATTGGCATAAAAAATTAGGATGATGGTTCCAGATGGAAGTAATGACCTCTGAGTGTTGGCAGTTTTGTACAGTAAAAAAAAAAAAAGAAAAAAAAAAGAAAAAAAAAATCCGACACACTGAGAGCTAACTGTCACTTTTCGATAATGATAGCCAGAATGGATTGAAAAATAGCTTTCAACAGTACTTTTATATATGTACATGCTAGGTACTTCTATGCATCAATGGGTAATGGGTTTGTATGCATTCTTTTATATGAAGCAACAGATCATTTCATCATACCACAGGAAGTGGGCGGAAACTGGCTTGAACGATGTCTCGAGCGGCCGCGACCACTTTCTAGGTATTTAAATTACACGGCATTTATGACAGCAAAACAAATATTGTGTACCGTAGTGGAGAAACATATAATTGCCAATCATAATCCCCTTTTATAGGCTACTTCCAGCTCTGCTAGTGTAGGCCTTATGGTCTCTTGCAGTCTCCTTCATTCTTATGTTCTTATGTCATTTTTTTCACTTGGTACTAGACTTTAGTCCATCCATTTCCTCAACTCAACCCAGTCAACCGATGCCTTTCTATCATCCCTCGCCATTTCCCCTTTCGTCCTTTATCCTCACACATTGGCTTGAACGATGTCTTGAGCGGCCGAGATCTTTTTCTGGGTATTTAAATTACACGGCATTTATGACAGCCAAACAAATATTGTGTACCGTAGTGGAGAAATAGATAATTGTCAATCATCATCCCCTTTTATAGGGTACTTTCAGATCTAATGTCATTTTTTTTTTATCTGGTACTACACTTTAGTTACTAAAGTGTAGTCTATGCAATTCCTCAACTCAACCAACTCACCGATGCCTTTCTAGCATCCCTCGCCATTTCCCCTTTCGTCCTTTATCCTCGCACACCGTAGTACCGTCTTTATTTCTCCAGTATTCCGTTCCCTCAAGATCCTATTTCACTTCTCTTTCCTTTCCGTTTCATTCTTAATGGCTTTATTCTCCTTTTCCATTCCCTCTGAGTCTCTGTCTCTCCAGATGACACACCAAGCCTTATCTATTTCTGTCGTTCTCGTTCCTTGATCTATTTCTCTCCTGTCCTACCTATTCTTGACCTCGTCCTTACTTCTTCTATTTCTGTATTCATAGACACTCCTTTCCCCCTCTCATCCCATACTCTTGCTATACCATTACCTTTAGAGTAATCTGAACCTATGGTCTTACCCCTGTACTCTTCTGTTCCACTTGTTCTTACTAAAGTAGGTCCTTGTCTGTTCCAAGTCCTTTCGTTGGACACTGTCTCTACCCCTCTTCTCGCCTCTGTTCTTCACTCTCCCCATCTCCTCTGATTTCTCTAGATCTCTGGACTTTTAAAACAAACTCCCTCGTTATCCGAACGCATTCACTCTCACGTCTCTCAATGTCGCACCAAGCCACTTGACGCCCCTTCCCTGTCCCCATCTCCATCTTCATCAGATTCATGGACTTCTGTCTCTCATTCTCCTGCCCCGTCTCACTTATTTGCGAGATCTCGGTGCCAGAGACTCTCCGGTTACAATTACGTGTCGCGAGCCTTTTCGTCCTACGCGTTTTCCTCTGCTGCTTGGTATACTTGCAAGTGTCTCACTGCTCAAAGTTTCTACCTGGAAATTTTCTCTTTCCCTCGGGAACACCATTTGGCATGAAATATTGCCATGGGCTATTTATAGTGTCTCTTCCGCCAAGCAACGTTTCTAGGAGCCTCATTCAACACTTGAACTGCCACCCTGGCTGCATTTTCAGCAGTTCTCTGGCAATGTATATTGCTCGTTCATTTAATCGCTACCTTTAACATTTTCGTCCGTCCCGCTCAGCGTTCACTTTCTAGTTTTGCAACATTTTCGATGATAATAGGCAACATGGCTAACCTTTACATTGAAGGTAAGCTTTGACCTTTGTTTTCACTCGATTCACAAAGATTGCTATTTTTGCTTACCTTTAAGATAGTTAACACCGTTTAATTCGAAATTGTTTTAGTCTGCACTTGTTGGTATGTAATTCATTCTGTACAAATTGTGTCTAAATTTATCTGTATATGTGTACGTATATTTGTATATGTATATATAAATGTATATATATATATATATATATATGTATGTATATATATGTATATATACATATATGTACATATATATATATATATATATATATATGTGTGTGTGTGTGTGTGTGTGTGTGTGTGTGTGTGTGTGTGTGTGTGTGTGTGTGTGTGTATATTTACATATCTATATATCTATGTATAGATATGTATTTACACGTAAATCTAAATGTATATGTGTTTGTGTATTGTATACATATACACACGAATTCAAGTTGCCATGTTATATGCCTCATAAAACTTACCATACATTCAAGAAGTATCTGTCCTTATCTATATAATAGATTCTATCAGTTTTACTGATTGCCGTTGCAACTATACTTTTCCATGTCCCCCATCTGTATCCCTCCTCCCCACGCTCCCTCCAAAGGAACTCCACAAGCAATTGAAACTATTTCGTATCGTCTTGCCTGGCTCTCCATCCGAATAAAGCCCTCGTCTGGGATTTCTAATCTAAGACTTCATCATCCAGATGCTGTATCGACCCCATACACTCTCAATAATCTCCGAAAATAGTTAACATGGGGATTGTTTGGCTGGATTTACGGTATCTGATTTCCGGACGTTCGACCATCTAGGTGTCTCTTATTTTCACTGAATTTACTAATTATAGTCTGATGGCAGCTAAAGTGGGTTTTGTAAAGAAAGGCTTAAATTTGTCTGCGTAGTATGCTATATCTTAGTTCTTAGCAGATGTGTTTTTTGCAAGACTTTAATTGGAGTATTGTATGCATTGCATTATGGAAAGCGAAAGAGAATTTTGTTAAACAGCAGGTAAGTGGGAATGTGTTAATTCAAACGAGCTTTTGAGTGGGCAAGATCCCTTTCCAAGGATCTACTGTAAATTGTATGGACTGTGGTATGTATATATTTTACAGGATACTTTATTCACCATAGGAAAACGATTCTTCGTTCATAACCCGAATCCAGAATAATTGTTAAATGGAAAGGAGTTTCCTGTTGGCGCACTTTGTCGTCGTAACTTGTAATTCTTCAGAGTTGGCTTGTTTTCATTTTTCATTTCAATACTAATATTTTCCAGAAGTTTTAGATGTTTTATTCTCTTGAGTATGTGAAGTCATTCTTCCCATATCCCCATATAAGTTATTGACTTTTTAACTTTTATGCAGTCAATATTTTAGGGCAGCGTTTCTCAACCTTAAGGTTCCCCGGAACCTTAAGGTTCCGCATAAGGTCCCTAAGGGTTCTGTGAGAACAAGTGAGATAAGCTAATGCACTTTTGATTTTTTATTTAATTTCATATACGTAATATAATAAAACACGCACAACATATTCTTGGTTATTGTAATAATGTAATATAGACATCATTCTATCTAACCTATTATCACGATGAAAATAAAATGAGAAAGATTTTTTTTTTTGGGGGGGGCAGGAGTTCTTTGAGACAGTTTGTTTTAAAGGTTACGCAAGGGTAAAAAGGTTGAGAAATGCTGCTTTAGGGGGTTTAGTGTCACTCCTATAACCCAGTCACATAAATTTCTTCTATGACTGGAGATGAATCATCACCCAAAGATAAATTTTGTATCTCTTTAACTTCTACTATCACTCCGTTGTGCTACCCTCCTTAAATCTTACCTTTACTTCACATAATTTCTATGACCGTCGCGTGTAGGACTCGAACCTACCGCTCAGAGGCCATAAGACTACTGGGCAGTGCCTTAACCCGCTCGGCTACATGCGACGGTCACAAAAAAAAAAAATCTGATTGATGTCGCTGTCCACTAGCGAATCTCTCACATACTTGCCCTTACTTACTCTATTATTCAAACTTGTAAGCGTGTTATTGTCCCCAAGGAAAGAAACGCTGGTTATCGGTGATGAAATACATTTCTTTACATCTCGTTGCTTTCAAACTTTTACGATTTTTTTTAGTTTCACGGGCTCTCAGTCACATCTCGCTACTTTCAAACTTTCACGATTTTTTTTTAGTTTCACGGGGTTTCAGTCACATCTCGCTACTTTCAAACTTTCGCGATTCTCATCTTGCGCGGGCTTTCATGGAACGGATCAGCTTCACGTCCTTCGTTCTATGCCTCTTTCCTCGTGTCCCTGCAACCTTGAGATCCGACATCATTCAGATCTTTCGCAACTTTCCGCTCATCTGTATTCACCATCGCTCTTCGCCTTCCTTATTGTTCCCAAGGGCCTTCAGACTCCGCGACCTGCGTCACTCCCTCAAGCTCAACTCCATCAACAAGAGAGTCGAACACTTAGGAGTAGTGGTTCCCCAAACTTTTTTATTGTTATTGTTATATTTTTTCCTTACAAAAGCATATGTCAGAGTTTTATCTTAGCATTTGGTTTAGACATTCAGAATTTGTATTTTCTCTAAGTTTTGGTCCTTCGAACACGTTACACATGAGAATCCTCACAAAAGTCAGTCGTAGTACTGATTTATAGGTTGAACATTATAAAACATAAGTAACTCAGTTATTGTTAGCACTTTCTGATTCTTGGAAAGCTACTGTGGAGACGATAAATGAATGGAAATGAAATTGGGTAGGAAAAGTAACCAGAAAGGAAGATGGCAGACGGAGCAAGTGTGTTACTGATTGGACGCCGCGAGATGACAGGCGTGGAAAAAGGAGGCTAGACAGAAAGTGGAGAGACGAGATAGTGATGTTTGCGGGAGTGACGTGGAGGAGGTTGGCACAGTCGTACGGCTCATTGAATAGGAGTGGGAAAGGTCTTTGTCCAGTAGTGGACGCGGAATGATTGATTACTTCATACTTTTCATCAAAGAGAAGTGATACTTGGTAGTTTTCCTAAGTTTAGAGTTGTCATACACGAATTTTGTGTTATATATTTGATAATATATGCTTGAAATTCTTTGCATTGTCAATACTCTTTGATTATTTCAAATTTTTTTTTGGGGGGGGGGCTTCCATGATTACCATGATCTTTCAGTTTATTTCTTTAGAATTAACGAGGTATTCAGTGGCGAAGTACTCACTTTTTTCTATACCAATCATGCACACACACACACACACACACACACACACACACACACACACACACACACACACACACACACACACACACACACACACACACACACACACACACACACACACACACACACACACACACACACACACACGCACACACACATAAATGCATGTATATGTATATATATGCACATATATATATATATATATACATATAATATATATATATATAATATATATATATGTGTACATATGTATATATATGTATATATATATGTATATATATATTATATATATATATATATATATATGTATGTATATATATATATATATATATATATATATGTATGTTTGCATACAAGCACGGTTTATGCGTTTGAATACCCTACCACTTGAAATATGTATTGTGAAATAACACGAAATATTAAAGTAAAATGTTCTTTTCTTTTGCATTGATTTATTATGACATATTTCCTCATTTGTTCCTATTTTTTGCTCGTATTATTAGTTTATTTGACATTGCCCTTTATTTGTTTTTATCTGCTATTTTTTTGTATGTTTTTTTTTTTTTGCTTTGTCGTTTTCTGTTACTTTTTTTTATTTTATTTATTTTTATTCCTGTTCTTGGGTGTCTGTAAGTTACTTTTTGTGATATCCCTATTAATGATTAGTAAATAACCATAGTAAGAGGTAAGAATAATTATAATAGTAATTACAACAGTAATGAAAGGAACAATAATGACCATGATTACAACAGTAACAACCATAAGGACAACAACAATGACCATATCAATAGTGGAAAGACAGACAGGAACAACTACAATAATCTCATTTCTAACAGTACTAACGATAACGATGATGATAACAATGATGATGGCGATGATGATGTTGTTGTTGTTGTTGTTGTTGTTGTTGTTGTTGTTGTTGTTGTTGTTGTTGTTGTTGTTGTTGTTGTTGTTGTTGTTGTTGTTGTTGTTGATAATGATGATAGTGGTAAGGATTATGACAGATTATTGACAGATTGGAAGAAGTACAACGGCGAGCCACAAAACTGATTCCAAATATAAAGAATAAATCATACGAAAATCGACTAAAACATATGAATCTGTTCCCCCTAAAAAAGCGTAGGCTCAGAAGTGACTTGATACAGGTCTTTAAGATTCTAAAGGGAATTGAGAACATCAAAAGTGACAAAATGTTCACACTGAATAAGAATCCGACAAGAAATAATGGTATCAAACTGTCAGGAGATAGATTTAACTTGGAAGTGGGTAGAAACAACTTTGCCAACCGTGTAGTTAATGAATGGAATAAACTTCCTGCAGTTCAATTCGAAGCTTTAAGATTCGTTTAGATAAACACGCAAGCAAGATGCTGTAATGACTGCCATTTATTTTATATTACTTGTTTATATAATTTTTGTCTGTTTGCTCACTATTTGCTTGATTTTCATTTATCATTATCTATCTGCCAATTTATTATTATTTACTATTTACCTGTTTGTTTATTATTTGCTTAACTTTCTTTGATTATTATTTATCTGTCAATTTATTATTATTTACTATTTGCCTGTTAATTATTTATACCTCTGCATCTATTTGTTTTATTCATTATTTTTATATTATACTTTTTATTTACTTATTTATCATATCTATATATTTTTTCACATCCTATCGTCATGCTCCTCCTTTGTAATCCTTTGTAACGATGGTGATACAGCTGTTGCTGCTGTTGATGATGTCGAAAATGATGAAAATGATGATGATGATGATGGTGATGGTGATGGTGATGGTGATGATGATGATGATGATGATGATGATGATGATGATGATGATGAGGAGGAGGAGGAGGAGGAGGAGGAGGAGGAGGATAATGGTGATGTTGCTGTTGCTGCTGCTAAGGGTGATGACGAAAATAATGACGACGACGATGATGACAATAGTAATGATAGTGACGCTAAGTATATAGTAGTGGTAGTGATGACAATTGTAATAATGATAATTTTGATGACGATGACAGTGACGCCAGTGAGGAATTCATTACAGGTACAATATAATTCTTTTATCACTGTATGAAAAAAAAACTATCTTCTGGAAATCTAATCTTTCTCTAATCCTATACTTTATTTGCAGGTTGTAGGATATATTTTTCTCATAAGGATTCCTCGTTTCTACAAATTTTAACTTTGCCACAAATATAACCAAGTTTCAAAACTCTTATGAGTATTGTTTCCCTCATAAATTTATTTTCTTTTGGCAGATTAATATTAAAGAAAACTTTCATTGCCTTTGTAGCCGAGAAGACTTTTCGAATTTAATTACATTTAATTGCTACAGAGAAAAAATGTTTAAAAATTGCTGTAGATCTCTTCTAAACTTCCGCTGTATGACAAATACATTGGATGTATAAATATCAAGCTTTGATTATCTAGTCTTACGTATTTAGTATTTTGATGATTTTAGTGAAAGTCCTTAACTCAAGTAATTTTCGCCTCTAGAACTCCAACTCTTCAGTGTGATATTTTTCTAAAGAATGGAAACGCTGATTATTACTATGAAGTTATTGATATTTCATTTCAAACTTTTTTTTTTTTTTGGCCTCGGGAAGTTTCTAAAATTCTTATCATATTGCATGCAAGCATACTTACATACATGCATGCATTCTTAAAAGATACACACATGCATATGTATATATATACATATATATATATATATATATATATATATATATATATATATATTTACATGTATGTATGAAAGTGTGTGTGAAGGAATAACAAACGATGATGTGTTGGAATTTTTTATTGCATAAATATTTTGACTGACTCGGTTTCCTACAGAAAGCTCTCTATAAGCAGTACAAACCTTAAATTTATACACACTTGAAGTTGATTTCAACCTTTTTCTCTTTTTTACTTGCTCCCAACTTTCATCACTGTCTTTATTCCCCACTTTTAAAGTTCTTTTCTTTCAGCTTTAGTCTTTAATCGAGATCAAATCAAACTGGTGAAGAATGTTCCTGATTTTCTTCTTCTTCAAATTTCTACACTTGCTTTCTGAGCACCACTCAAGGAATCCTCAGAGAAAACGGAAGCCAGGTTCTAAGTGATTTTTGCAGTGACTTAGTGACTTTTTGAGTCCAGTGATCTTTATATTTAAGATCCTCCCCAAAAGGCGTGATCTTATAATCGTGAACCAATTGAATTTTCTCCTCCACCCTTTCCCCAATCAGATTCGTTATTACAAGTCTATATGCAACATTGTTTACTTAAGCAATCTCGAATCTCTGCATAACTCAATTTACAAGTCAGCAAAATATATTATATGTCATCAGTGGGTGTCAGGTCCCCGGCCATTGTTTATCAAATCTAACGCTGAGAGCGAACTTATGCAATCCCTCACCTACGAACTGTGTTGTTTATAAACACCCAACTCATAAAAATACAACTCTCATCATCTACTCCACTTTCTATCCCCTTCTACTAGCCTCTTACAGGGCTCGGCAGTTATCATTGTTAATTGCTCTGGAGTGCAATAATGTCAACTTTATTACGCCACCTTCCATAATTAGTAAAGCTTTATTTGAAGTTGATGAATTTTGGGTAATTTTTGGGATTTTTTTATCACTTGAGTTGGGTTCACTATATGTGTCGTTTTCCTCGATTTGTTTTATCTGTTCGTGAATAGACCGCTCTGTCCCAATACCATCCAGTCTAGCGTTGTTATCTTCCCTATTTATCTTAATATGCTCTCTTATCACAGATACAGATTCTAAGTCTGATTTATTTAAAATTTAGATTAACTGGGATTTCACTAAGATCCCCAATTCAGCTGGCCATATGATCATACCCTCTTTCCTGATAGTTGCAAATATTATCAATAAATCTCCTGGGAAAACAAATTCTTCTACAACTATCACTGGAATGTGCAAGTGCTAATTTATATAGAAAACAGGATCTAATTTAATTTTACCTAATGTTTTTAACGAACTTTCTGTCACTCCTTGCAACGAGTAATGAATTGGTTCCAAGATTTTCACCCCCGATTTCAATTGGCTTAAAACTTTGCTAGTTATTACATTGACTACAGATCCTGTATACAGTATTTGAATAAGTTTATTGAAAACTTGACCCGCAATGATGGGACCTACAGAAATCCTACGAATTGTTATAGTCAAATTACAATTGTCTTTGGTGTTGGTGTTTTCTTTCACCCTCCTATCACTCTTGTTCCTTACACAATAATGTCTATTTGTTTCTCTATGGTTAGCTCTGTAGTGTTGTTTTATTCTGTGTCTGGAGGTTTTCCTCTTGTTTCTGGTTGAACACAAAAATTTGGCATTGCTCTACAATCCTGTGTTCTTTGTCCTACTCTTTTGTGATACAAACAGGAAGATGGGGTTTCTCGAAATTTATTATATGCCTTGCCGTACCCTTCTCAAGATATATATTTTCTTATAGATTTTAGATTTTCTTTCTATCGTCTTATATGTTTTTGTCGCTATTAATGTATCAATTAAACTTAAAAATCTATCCACTCCCATTGTACTTTTTCCCCCGAAACTTCGGAATGTTATTCTGCGAGGTAATAATCTCATGATTGAGAAATTCCGTAGCCATACCTTCAGTTGTTAATGTCGATTCGAGTCAAAAATTGCTTCCTTTGTAGTCGTCTTCACACATGCATCAATTTTGCTTACTTAGTCATCCTCTTGTTCACTAGCTCGTCCTTGTAGTCGTCCCTCGTACCAGCGTGCACTGCTTGGTTGCGTGCACTCTTGCTTGCAGTTCTCTTTACACTCATAGTCGTATCTTGCAGTAATTCTATGTATCACCAGTCTCTTCTTTAGTAGCATTAAGTTTCGTCTCTAGCTGCCGCAACTTTCAACCTCCTTTTCTTCATTTTCTCCCAACTTTCACCCCTTTCTTTGTTCCCCACTTTTAATTTTTCCCTTCGGTTTTAGTCCTCTATTGAGGTTAAATCAAGCTCTAGAAAATTTTTCTTTGTTTTCTTCTTCAAAATTTTACACTTGCTTTCTGAGTATCACTCAAGGAATCCCCAAAGAAAACGAAAGCCAGGTCCTAAGTGATTTTGCAGTGACGGAGTGACTTCTTGAGTCCAATGATCTTTAACTTTATACCTAAGATCGTCCCAAAAGGGCGTGATCTTACAATCGTAAACCAATTGAATTTTCTCCTCCTCCACCCTTTACCCAATCGGACTCGTTGTTACAAGTCTATGCAAAAGCTTTCCTGTTATTGCTGCTTGCTAAGTTCCAGGCCATCTTCGCTTTTTCTTTCTCCTCCCACACTCTCATATGTGAAATTCAATAATTCAATACACACACACACACACACACACACACACACACACACACACACACACACACACACACACACACACACACACACACACACACACACACACACACACAGGCTCACCTATGGGTGACATGGGATCCTGTTGCGGGTAGGTGCTTTGTATCCCCCCGACTGTCTATTTTGTGTGCTGGAGTTTGCGTGTGGGAGGGATATTATTTGGTTGTGGGTTCCTATTTTAAGTTGAAGGGCGTCTCTGCTGTTGATTAAGGGGCTGTGGTCGTGGTGTGGGTGATAATGGTTGTGTTCTCTGATGTTGTATCATGTGTCGTGAACTCAGTGTGGATGCTAGTGGGCGGGGCTTTTAAGCAAGACACTCGTTATCAGAGTGAACAAAGATTTTTCTGAATTGATGATGGTCTAGTTTGGAAGTTGGGTCTGGAAAGGTTTTGATGGCTTTGTTGTTTGCAGTTTCTATCTGAATGGTTATAGAAATTATGGAAGGAACAGCATGTATGCCCTTGGTTCCCAAATGATCTTCCGGGTCTTATCTGGTTGACACCTACGTTAGCTGACTGGATGTAGGAGTTGTTGGTTGCATTGTAGGTTTTACGTGGGAGGGGGGGCCCTGTCTGATTGTTGATCTTCATACTCAGCATCTAAGTGTGAGGTTGTGCTGTGAATGGAACACGTATTTTGTTTTGAGCGTTGCCTGCAGTCCTGAGTGTTGTGGGAATTTAACTGCGGATGATCACACCAGGTAGTGCCAGGGGGTTGTTGAAGGGTGGCTGTGTGTTACGGTGGCCTGGGTGAAATGTATTGTTGATGGAAGAGATTGTATTAATCTTGGCTGGTTGGACTTTGCTAAATTGATCTATCCCGCACTTACTGTATGTGTTATTCTAAGGATGTATCTAGAAGGGGAGGTGTCATTTATGCCAATGTCAACTCTCTGGGCTTCTCTCTCACACCTCAAGGGCAATGCCTTGAAAAACATGGCGAGCTCAAGGAAATTTATCACGTCTTCACATTTAACATAATCTACACCAATGGTGTTTGTTGTGCCCCATGTGGAGATGCTACTAAGGGAAGATAGGATTTTTAGACACTTCCGCGACATGTGCCACAATAGAGTGAAATGAAGAGGAGGAAGGTTACGCATGGACTCTAGGAACTTGAATAGGAAATAGGAGTTGTTATTTGCTTTGTCGCTGAATAATTTCCTGAGTTCTGAGCAATACTACGCATATGAGAAGCCGGATTCCAAACTGGATTCCAAGAAGCGGGCAAGTTGACGGTACTCGTCGTGAGGGTCGAAATGTCGATTAAGAAGTGTGATTTTGTGATTGTCCTGGGTTTGTTAGAAAAATTGATATCGTACGCCACATTTACTTGTTTCTCTCAATGTACATTCTACCTCCACCTCCACTCCTCCTTTTCCCGCCACATTCGCACCCAAGTTTATAAAGCTATCCACTTCCTCCAGTCTTCCCCCCTCAATACTCACTTTAATTTGCTGCCACATTCTCCCATTTTAGATCTCATCACTTTACTTTTACCAACATTTATCTTCAACTGCCTTCTTTCGCACATCTTCTGTTACTAACTTCCTTACTCTCTTCTCTGATTCTTCTCCATGCGCGTTTTCACCAGTAAACAACAACTGACTTATCTCCAATTTTCTCCATTTTCTTTAACTATCTCCAATCCCCGGCCCATTATCCTCGCATTTACCTCTTGCACCATCCCATCCATATATAAATCAAACAACCAAGGTGACATAATGCATCCCTGGCTAAGTTCCACTTTTACTTCAAACCACCCATTCTCTCTATTTCTGATTCCAACAGAAGCTCTACCACTCGTAAAAAGTCTTGACTGCTCTTAACAGCTTTCCTCATATCCCATATACCTGCAGTACTTCCCACAGTGTTTTTTTCTACCCTGTCATAAGCTTTTTCCAAATCCATAAAGGCCGAAAAAACATCCTTACCACTAAAGCTTTCTCACATATCTGCTTTACCATAAAAATCTGATCCACGCAACCCCCACTTGTCCTAAACTCATAATGTTCCTCACCAATTACTCACTCCGTTCATCTCTTAGTCCTCTCAACAAAAACCCTCCCATGAGCTTTCCCAACTACACTCAACAAACTGATCTCTCTGAAACTACTGCACTCACACCTATCCCCTTTTCTCTTGTAAAGTGGAATTATACAGCTATTCCTTCAGTCCTCAAGCACTCTACCCTCTTCTAAACAAATAACAAACAACCTCACTAGCCAGTCCACTATCACTGTATCTCCCTTTTTTAGACACTCCATATGACACCCATCAAACCCAGGTGCCGTACTTGTTCTCATCATTTTGATAACTACTTTTACCTCATCTTTTCTTATTTCTCTTCCATTTTTCTCATTCATCACCGTCATTTTCTTAGCACTTCCCACTGCAACTACCTTTTCCTCTCTATCCTCCTTCATATTTAGCAGCTCCCAAAAATTCTCTGCCCATCTTCTCTTATTACAGTTTATTCCATTATCTCTCCACCTGCACCTTTTACCATTTCTTCTCTACTTGATTCGCCTCCTTCTCCTCTTATAACTTCCTTCCAAAACATATTTTTATTAAAAAAAAGTCATACTCTTACCCCATTTTACATTTGCTTTCCTCTTTGCCTCCTTTATGTTATGCTTTATTTCTCTTTTCTTTGTACCTTTCATATGATTCTCTCGTCATATTCTGTAACCAAACTGTGAATGTTTGCTTCTTCTCTTCTACAACCTTCTGTGCTTCCTCATACCACCACTCACTACCCTCCCTTCTATTTCCTCCTGTTCTCCATGTTCCACACAACAACTTTGCACATGTTGTGACTCCCTCCTTGAACTATCCCCATTCCTCCTCCACCCCTAGTTCTACTCTATCCTTCATCCCCTCCTATTCCTCTCTTAACTTCTTGAATTCCTCCATTTCTTTCTCATTTAAGCAGTTTACTCTAAGCACCTCCCCATATTCTGTTCTTTTCCTCTTTCTCCATCTATCCTCTACTCTCAACTTACATAAAAAAAAAAAAAAAAAATCTGATATCCCCCCCCCTCTTCCATTAGTACAAGGGGGAGAAGAATATTATCATCGAATGCCCCACTTGAGTCGTAAAAGGCGACAAAAAGCTGGACGGTGATAGGAATAGGCATCCTACTTTGTGTAGTCCGAAAGAGAACATCCCTAAAAAGAAGAAGAAGAAGAAGAAGAAGAAGAAGAAGAAGAAGAAGAAGAAGAAGAAGAAGAAGAAGAAAAAGAAGAAAAGGGCATAAGAATATCTGTGAGGGGTTTTCCAACCAAAACCCTAAGTTTTGGTTCTTTTGATGTGCGTGCATGTGGTACAGATGCGAGCGAAAGGGAAGACATAGGCAGTATGTTTGTGAGAAGAAAGATGGTTGTGTTAGCATTGAGTAAAATTAAGTTGAAAGGGAGGGATGAGTTTCAGTTTGGAAGTGGAGTTGGGAAATGTGAGGAGTAAAGAGAGGACGAGGTAGAGGAGGAATGGCTATACTATTAAGTGAAGAAATAGGTAAACGTGTGGTGAAATGGAAAGTTTCTTCAAGGTTAATATGGATGAAGGTGAAACTGGGAAGGGAGATGTGGAGTTTTGTAAGTGGATATGGGCCCGGCAGTGAGAAGAGTTGTAAAAGGTCGTAGATTAGTGATCTTTCCTATGCCCGGGTATCTGTTCGATTTCAGGTTACAAGGCTTTTACAGTCTCTGTGGTGTATTGGGTTAAGGCTCTGTGAAGGTAATCTTACGGGTGGCCGAAAGCAGTGGGTTCGAATCCTACATGCGACTGTCATAAAAATTATCAGATTGATGTCACTGTTACTAGCGAATTTTCTCTCATAGTTACAATGGAGAAAAGCGTGAAAGTTATTTGTTCCAATCCTTACCCCTTGCCACCAGTGGGCTTGGTCCTTGTGTAAAACAGGAACTGGGGTCGACGATTAGTGATCTTTCCTATCCTCGGGAATCAGTTCAATTCCAGGTTACAAATATTTTACAGTCTCTGTGGTGTATTTGGTTAAGGCTCTGTGAAAGTAATCTTACGGGTGGCTGGAAGCAGGGAGTTCGAATCCTCCATGCGACTGTCATAAGAATAATCAGATTGATGTCGCTGTTACTAGCGAATTTCTCTCATAGTTACAATGGAGAAAAGCGTGAAAGTGATTTGTTCCGATCCTTACCCTTTGCCACCAGTGGGCTTGGTCCTTGTGTAAAACAGGAACTGGGGTCGACGATTAGTGATCTTTCCTATCCTCGGGAATCAGTTCAATTCCAGGTTACAAAGATTTTACAGTCTCTGTGGTGTAGTGGGTTAAGGCTCTGTGAAAGTAATCTTACAGGTGGCCGGAAGCAGTGGGTTCGAATCCTCCATGCGACTGTCATAAACATGATCAGATTGATGTCGCTGTTACTAGCGAATTTCTCTCATAGTTACAATGGAGAAAAGCGTGAAAGTGATTTGTTCCGATCCTTACCCCTTGCCACCAGTGGGCTTGGTTCTTGTGTAAAACAGGAACTGGGGTCACCGATTAGTGATCTTTCCTATCAGTTCGATTCCAGGTTACAAGGATTTTACAGTCTCTGTGGTGTAATGGTCTAAGGCTCTGTGAAGATAATCTTACGGGTGGCTGAAAGCAGTGGATTCGAATCCTACATGCGACTGTCATAAAAATTATCAGATTGATGTCACTGTTACTAGCGAATTTTCTCTCATAGTTACAATGGAGAAAAGCGTGAAAGTGATTTGTTCCAATCCTTACCCCTTGCCAATAGTGGGCTTGGTCCTTGTGTATTTTTGGTGGGGTCGAACCCCATAATTACATAAAAGTTTCATTTATACTCTGCCCATTCATATAAACGCCTTTTTTCATGATGAAGGGTTTCCTGTGGCAGCCACAGTGCTTGGGCTAAACGCTGGGCAGCAAGGCATGGCACATTCGTTACAGGGGATTGACAGTGAGGTCGACTGGGCTAGTTTTCGTACACATGGCTACAAAGTTTAGTGTACATGTGTGATTAGTACTTATAACCAATGGCCTGAAAAATATTTTTTTCTCTTCTTTCGTGTATCTCACCACTGTTAGTATATCTTCATCCACCCCGAACTCCTACAACCTTCCAGGTTCCTCCCTATCTCTCCAGGAACCTCTAACATTTTCCCAGCTGGAGGCTCCTTCGATAAAGACCTCTATTTTCCGGCCTATGAGAACATCTACAGTTTTATCTGCGCTATTACTTCTCCTAATTGTCCCTCCACTTCCCACCCTCACCCTCCTGTACCAGTGATTCACAAACGTGGATTCTGCAGATCTCTAAAGGTCGATAGTGGGTTCCAGACTGTATGTAAGACGATCTTATTCAGTGCTGAATTGGTTTCCATAAGGTGAAGAGAAAGAGTCTAACAGAAGCTGAGGGGTCCCTAAAGGTCTATAGGGGTTTCCAAGAGGAATAAAAAACGATTTTATTCAGTGTTGAATTAATTTCCAGAGGGCTAAGAGAAAGAGGGATCCCTAAACGTCGACAGTGGTTTCCAAGAGGAATACAAAACGATTTTGTTCAGTGTTGAATTTGTTTCCAAAAGGTGAAGAAAAATAGTCTTACAGAAGCTGAGGAATCCCTAAAGGTCGATAGTGGTTTCCAAGAGGAATACAAAACGATTTTATTTAGCGTTGGATTAATTTCCAGAGGATTAAGAGAAAGAGTCTTACAGAAGCTAAGGGATCCCTAAAGGTTGACAGTGGTTTCCAAGAGGAATAAAAAACGATTTTATTCAGTATTGAATTTATTTCCATAGGGTTAAGAGAAAGAATCTTACAGAAGCTGAGGGATCCCTAAAGGTCGATAGTAGTTTCCAAGAGAAATACAAAACGATTTTATTCAGTATTGAATTGATTTCCAGAGGGTTAAGAGAAAGAGTCTTACAGAAGCTGAGGGATTGGTGAAGAAACACGTTTGGAACTGCGGTCTTCCACCAATAACTCTTTCACACCATTTTCCACCTATATACCCTTTCTTCCAACGACTCATTTTCTCTTTCTGATTCCCCCTCCCC
>NC_134778.1:6701759-6704259 GCF_046742065.1 Oratosquilla oratoria
TTATTTTCAATTAATTTTTGTTTTGTTTTGTCGCTTTTTTTCTGAATTTCTGTCTTTTATTTCTTTGCTTTGTTTCTATTCTGTTCATTTATCTATATTCATTGATTCCTTTCGTCTATCTATTTTTTCTTTATATATTTTTGCTATTATACTGTTTTTAGCAATAGATATCTCAGGTGATATTGTTTTATTTATTATTTATTAAATGTGTTAACTCATCTATTAATCTATCTATCTGTTCATTCATTTATTTATAAATATTTGCTTTTTAATTATTTATTTATACATTTACTTATTTATTTACTTCTCTATGTAATTATTAATTGATTTGATAATTTAGTTGTTTACGTATTTGTCTTTATTTTTAGTTTAGTTTTCAGTATTGTTCACGATTTATTTGTCTATTTATTTTTAGTTTAGTTTTCAATATTGTTCACAGAATACAACAGTTATAGTCACAACATGGACCCACAAACTTCAACTTTCCCAGATCCGAACATGTAAATTCAGAAAATATATTATAATTTACCTCGATTATTTTTATACGTTTACTCTTGTTAGATGAAGAGTTATTGTCATATCTATACAGGAGATAAGTAGATCACACACTAAGAGTGATACCTTTTTTAGTGAAACATATACAGTTACAATAAGTTACAATAATTTAAAAGTTGATTTGAGTTTGAGTTATGACTATTACAGATTTATAATAAATAACTTGATATTTGTCTTATGGAGTGATATACCAGGACCACTCCTGATTGTTTTTTTTTTTTTTTTTTTTTTTTATGAGGGGTTTGGCATGGCAGCCCATATGAGAAACTTTGGACTCTTTATCGTAAATCTGTAATAGTCACGTCCAGGAATGCCAAAGTTTCTTCTATAATGTTACTTAAAAAATATATCCCGACGCCTCTTCCGCGCGTAGTGCCTCCTATCCGTGCATTATCCGAAGAACACTGGGGGTCAATATCCTGAGAGACGGACGTCATATAGAATCATCTCCCTGCCGTCTTCAAAAAACGTCATTAATCTCATATCTATTTGTAGCTCCAACCCTGACGGGCTGACATTCGGTCTCCGGGCCAGCTAAGATATATAGGAACTTTGTTTTTTCTCCACCAATAAAAACTAACCGGAGACTGCTGGGAATAGGAGAGGCATGTGGGACTCGAATCTCCAACTAACGAATGAACGATCGCACGCTTTCGATTACACTATTATCACACGCTGGTAACATAAAGAGTCCCACACTAACTCAGCATTGAAAAGAGTAAATTTTTCTTCTCAGAGAGGTCTTCGATAGGTCCCGAGGACCATATTCAGTTGTTCACTAGTCAGTAAAGTTTATAGTAACAATCAATACCATATATCATATTATTCAATAATTTGTTTGTTTTTATACACACACACACACACACACACACACACACACACACACACACACACACACACACATATATATATATATATATATATATATATATATATATGTATATATGAATATATATATATATATATATATATATATATATATATACATTCATTAACTTATGTATTCATTCATTATTTGTATAATTACATGGGGGTAGTAGTTACGTATGATTAATATTTTTACGCATCCTTAAATATATTTCTCCCGTCTCCCCTTTTTTCTGCATGAAAGGACGGAGATGGGGGGGTTCGCCGATTAAGCAAAGCGGCCTTGCTGTAAATGTGCTGTGTCTTGCTGCATTGCTTCTGATCTAGGACAGTGGGCGGGATACAGGGATCACCTTTCATCCATGAGTAGCTTGGATGAGAGGGAAGAAATTGTGGTGGATAGGAGTGGAATGGATGGGAGTATAATAGGTTGGAGTTGGTACTTGCCTTTTGATTTGGCTACCTCCCTTGTAAAGGGGAAAAAGGCGATGGTGTATGTGCATATATATATATATATATATATGTATATATATACATATACATATACATATACACATATATATGTGTGTGTGTGCAGCGGGGACAAAAACTTAGGCGCCAGAGTAAAAATGTTAAATTTCCTCAAATAACCTACATTATCAGGTACTTACCATCTCTCTATTACTTTGTTGGACACCCCTTTCTCTTGATACACTCTTGGAGACGTTTCGGGACAGATTCTGCAAGATTCTGAAGCCGCACAGGGTCCACATTCTTCCAGATATCCTTGATGGCTGCCTCCAGATTGGAGATTGATGAAGTGTCGCGCTCACGTAACTTATCTTTCATGAGAGCCCAGAGGTTCTCAATTGGGTTTAAATCAGGCCAATTACCTGGCCAATCTTTTATATACTCCACTTCACAGAATGCAAACCATTCTTTAATGAGGATAGCAGTGTGGCATGGTGTACCATCCTGCATGAAGACATCTGTTTTGCACTGAATAAAACAGTCCTCCAAGTGGTCATTAAGTAGCTCAAAATATCGGTCTACATTGAGAGTTAGATTTTTGGGTAGTATCGCTAATAGTCCCACACCT
>NC_134778.1:6706759-6716759 GCF_046742065.1 Oratosquilla oratoria
ATAAAGCATACAAAGAGTGACTAGATATATTGACATGAAAGAAGGGAATCAGCTGACATTAGTGTTCAGAACAGTAAGGGAATAGACATAACCAACAAAAGAAAACATCTAGGTGTGGGAACAAAGAAAAGCCAAAGGACATGAGAAGAAGTTGAAAAGGAAAATGTGAATGAAGAATGTAAATGAAATATAAGTTTCTAAACAGGTGCACTGACCTGAGGAATGGTATAGGAATGACACAGGACTCAGATGACAACAACTAAGTTGAAGCTATCTTTGAGCAATGTAACCACAGAGACAGGACGCTACGATGTGATTTGATCAGGTAAATATATACATACACCACGCATCCTCGGAGGCACACAAACGCACAAACGTACAAATGTGTGCGCGCGCACACACACACACACACACACACACACACACACACACACACACACACACACACACACACACACACACACACACACACACACACACACACACACACACACAAACACACACACACACACACACACACACACAAACACTTACACGCACTTACACACACACATACGCACGCACACAAACGCGTACAAACACAAACCAAAAAGAAAACGGAAACACAACACACAAACGGGAGCGCAAAAAAAAAAAAAAACGCAAATGCAAACGCCAACACACGCATAACAAAAGTGTAGACATATACAGATACACTCGCGCGGAAACATTCAATCTCAAGTAATATTTCACTGATTATTTTCGCTTTTGTTTCTCCCAGACAATCAACTTTAATCTGAATTCATTTCCCCCCGTCTCGGCCTTGCATCCAAACACTTAAGCAACATTCGTCTTAATCCCTCAGTAATACCGCACCAGCGTGCTCGCGTTCATGTGTTGATCTACAAGTTTGCATATATGTATACGTGTATACAATACATAAATATATATATAATATATATATATATACATATATATATATATATATATATATATATATATATATATATATATATATATATATATATATATATATATATATGCGTAAGTAACCACTAGGAAAAGTAAACTCACGAAGTAGAGCGCTTTCGTACAATTACATCTCCAGTGCTAAAGATGCAATTATACGAAAGCACTCTGCTTCGTTAGTTTACTTTTCCTAGTGGTTACTTACGCATTTGTGAACATAAGTTCCTAGTGTTTTAAATGCATACATACATATATATATGTATATATATATATATATATATATATATACATGTATGTATGTATGTATATATATATATATATATATATATATATGTATATACACCTGTACCTATATCTATATCTATTTGTATTTAAGTATATATATATCTATATATAAGTATATATATATATATATATATATATATGTGTGTGTGTGTGTGTGTGTGTGTGTGTGTGTGTGTGTGTGTGTGTGTGTGTGTGTGTGTGTGTGTGTGTGTGTGTGTGTGCATATATACTGTAAATATACCAACGGCTTTTTCCCCCTTACAAGGGCGGTAGCCAAAGACAAAGACATAAATCCGCTATCACCCATTTCATTCCCACATACTCCATCACAACCCCTCCCTCCCACTTTTCTTGGTACATCGCCCATTGCCCTGGATCAGAGGCAAAGTAGCAAGACACAGCACATCCGGCCGTTTCATTTAATCGGCAACCCCCCTCTCCCTTCCGTCATGTATGAAAGGAGAAGACAATGAGAAATCCCTTCGGGCTGCGCCAAAATATCATTCACATAATTTGTTTCGTTTGAAAACGGCCACAGACGTATAACGCATTTGTGTTCGAAAAATCGCCGCATGCTCTCGTTGACCTCGTCCTGTCTGAAGGGCAATTTTCATTTTACTTCCGCTTGCGACCACACAATTTCATTCATTTCCAGAGCACTCCTCATATCTGTAGCTAATAAAGGGGTCATCACACCTGGTTATTTTTCCTACAACCCCCGATTAATCGGTGATACCACCCATCCCCAGAAATTTTTCCCTACCCTCAATATCCCCCACCCACTCCTTTCCATGCATCACAGCATCATCCATACACAGCTATTCTTCACTCACCACTGTCTTTTGTCCTCTCCCGTTCTTCCTCAACAGACATTTCCCTCTTTCCCAATGTCCCTTTTACTCCATCCATCCATCTCATCCTTGGTCGCCCCCTCATGTTCACTCCTTCAGCCTCTGCCTTCCTTACCTCTTTTTCCAATCTTTCCTCATTCTTCCCATGTGTCCAAACAATGTGTGTGTGTGTGTGTGTGTGTGTGTGTGTGTGTGTGTGTATGTGTGTATAAAGAAGAAAATTTTTCTTGTTGATAGAGAAGGTTATTTATTTATACATTTATTTATTCTTTGTCTACTGTATTTATTTATTGCTTTTTATTATCATATGTCCTTTTTTTATTTATTTGTTTATTCTATTATTAATTGATTAATTAATTGTCTAATTATTTTTTATTAATTTGCTTGATTTCTTATCTATATTTTATTTATATGTTAATTGATTCATTTTGCTGTAAAACATATATAAACAACCAGTCACTGTAAATATATATATCTTGATTCTTTCCCCCCACAAAATGTCTCCAATTCTTTACCATCTAACAGCTCTTGAAACTTTGTTAAAAAAGACCGAAATATAATCATGCCATCTTACCCAGATAAATGGACATTGCAATAAAGAACGCGTTATGGTTTATCATGTTTATGACGAAGTTCATTAAATGTACAAAAAGTTATATTTTGATAATCTAAGATATTATTTTTTTGGATAACCGCACTATGTTTCGCTAATTTTGAATAATTACCGTGCATGTTATTTTCGTTAAAGTATAAACAATTAATTAATATCTGTATTTAACTATTGATTCATTTCTAACTTTAATTTTGGGAATAATAACCAAAGCCTGCTTGATACATTTAACTTATGTATTTATTTTCTTACTTAGGTACTTATTTATCTATTTATTTACTTATTTATCTATTTTTATTTTTCTAATTTATTTATTTATTCATTTATCAACACATCTATTTATTTACCTATTTATTTATTTATTTATTAACTTATCTATCTATTTATCTACTCTTAGTTTTAAATTTGGGAATAACAGCTAAAACTTGTTGAACACCAAGGCTAAACTCAGAAGAGTCTAAAGAAGCTCTCTGTTCATAAAACTCCTGCTGGGGTGATCATCAAGATGAAGAACCCTTGAGGTCGACCTCCACATTGACCGCACCTCTTTCATTCCTTCCTCGAAAAGCTCCTCCACTTCAGTGGCTTTCTGGTTAAACGACCCTCCATCTCTATCTGGACGACCCCCGTCCTCCACATATTACTCACCTCCACCTCCATATTCCACGCCTCCACATCTTCGTGTACACAATCTCGCCACTTCGGTCACTCCACCTACAGCGAGCTCGCGTTCCCCATTTGTTTTCATTGAATGAACTTTAACAGTTCCTCACCTCACTTCACGTGGGCGGAGGGGAGTTTCCTCATCACAGGGCAATGTTTTAAGAGATTTCAGCTTATTGCACTAAGATGCAATGAGTTGCAAATATTAAGCATACCGAGAGCAGAAAAAACAACACAAATGAATGAATAAAGAAAAAGGAAAGAAAAGAAGAATAGAATAGAAAAGAATTGAATTGATTAGAATAAAAAGAAATAGAATAGAATAAGGAAATAAGTCGATAAACAGAAAAAAAAAATCCAATACCATGTCCATCTCTTTTCATTACCTTCGTCAACGTTCAAGTTTCATATTCGTATATCGACAGATGATGTTATTATGCAATTAACTGGAGAACCCAACCATGAACAAGACTTCCACAGGACTTCCCACTCGAAGGGATGCCACAGGGATGAATGGATAAAATACTTCATCATCACACAAAGACTTCCAACCACTTCCCCACCCACACCGACAACAGCGCTAAAACTCGCGCTCCAACACAAGTTCCTGCAATATTTCTTAATTACCGCAAGCACGTAGCACCTGTACCCTGAAACAACATTGCAACCACCAAGCTGAGATAAGAGGCTTTTCATTACAGCGGAGAGGCTCTCTCTCTCTCTCTCTCTCTTTTTGTCGTGTATACGAGGACAACCAGGATAGGTGGCAGTCACTGGTCTCTGAATGTATGATGTCTTGTTGGAAACCAATGCGCCACAGCAAAGTCTCTCTTTCGTGTAGGGAGGCAGTAGATGACATTTGCACAGACAGTATACCACACACACGCACACACACACACACACACACACACACACACACACACACACACACACACACACACACACACACACACACACACACACACACACACATATATATATATATATACATATATGTACATGTATATGTATATATATATATATATATATATATATAATACCAATAATACATACTGAAACTATAATCTATATTACATTATTATTATTAGAAACACTCATACCACATGTAATCACTAATACCTATACCTCAGAGTAATTATATTCACTGGCAACTGTACTGTACTGTATCTGTTCAACATATAATAGCTGAAAATTATACCACAATAAACATTAACATCTATACCAGATGTAATCATTAACACTTTCATGCCGAACAATCGTTAACGCATCTACCAACTCTTTGATATACATATCATGACGTTAACACAGTCGCAGATAACGTAAAAAGTATATAAATCTCTTAGTTTTTGTGTAAATTATTTTTCTTGTTAAAACCCTGATAGCAGTATAGTGCATTATGTTTCCTAGAACAATATATCTGTAATGCTAGAACCACAGCACTAGAATTCTATTCATAGCTCATGACCTGTGGGGACGTTTTTCTGTAAAAACCTATTACACTACACTTTTTTGTTTTAGAATTACTTTCAAATAATGCATTTGAGAAGGGTTGATTTACCTCTGCCGAATAAAAGCACCTGCCGAAACTTGAAGGAAATATATGAAAAGAAATTAAAGGCATACATTCTGCTGAAGAGGACCACAGATAGTGGTCGAAATATACAGATTTTCTGTCCATCTTATCTCATTCTCCAACAGTGGGTCAATAAATCTCATCTTACAAATGTGCTACTACATTTTACCTTCCTAATCATACATAAGCTCATTGAAACGGACTTTCTCTCATCCTTCACTGACGGGGGAATCTCCTTATATTAATAAAGATAATTAACACCATACCACACTGTATAGGTATTCTCCTGCTGTCTCTGAATGTTATTCCAAGCATAGATTTCTCCACTGTTTTCTGTCCTATTTACCTTTGTTTTCATTGCCTTCGTCAACGTTCAAGTTTCATATTCGTATATCATAGCTGGGAATATATACTATTGTTAATTTATTTTCACTGACCAATAACTTTTTATCACAGTTTATGGTGGAATACTTAAAAGGTAAAAGACATGCGAACGCCAAACGAAATCAATTTATTGTACTTTACCATAGAAAAGTCGTTGATATTGTCTCAATTTACCTCATAGAAACGAATGTCCTCTTGACTTATTTCATTCTGGTTAATATTAATCGATTGTTCTGAAGGAGTTGATGTTATGTAGAAAGTAAAATAAATGAATGAATAATTAAAATACATGACAAGTGTCTTAGTGCGCTGGCTTTCACCACTATCACCATTGCTCACCATCTTGGTTAGAACCACAGTTTTACTTCACTGCTAAATGTTTGACTACAGTAAAGATAATTATTAAACCAACTGGGAGGCCACGTCTGTCTGCGACATTACGTTCAGGGATACATTCAACAATATCTAATATTCATTTCCCAGTTGGTCGCTAGAGCGTTCCTGCATCATCATATGAATAAAAAAATGGCTTGTTTTATTACCAGCTTGTTCCCACGAAACAAACGTTGCAATTGCTCTAGCATGCGTTTGCATTGCATTCTTTGCTATTTCCAAGTAGAACAGGTGCTCTCATTCACATAAGTAATTCTTCCGCTGTTTTTTACTCACGTTAACGTTATAATTTCCCAACGTTTGTTCGTCCATGTTTTTTTCTTTATCCTTTCTTTCTTGTGCCTTAAACGTTTGCACTCCGAATGCCATAACGTTTGTCTCCAACACCAGTAAACACTGAAGGTAATGTGCGGACCCAAACCCGGCCCTTCCGCGGGTGCTTTCCTTCACAGCGTTTTTCTGAACACAGTTGTTATGTTATCCCTCACCGCAGCCTGAATTGCTCTCGTAACTACAGTTGTCCCTTAGGCAACTACTTCTTTGTTACATGAAGGACATAGCAATCCCGATGACGACAAAGTATTATAGTACAAGGCTGGTGCCATTTTGGCGTGTTTTACAAGGCTGCTGCCGTTGTGGCGGGGTTTTACAAGGTTGATGCCGGTTTTGGCGGATTTTATTGTCACCGCCTATTTTATATCAACCTTTGATGCTGTTTACGTCAAGAGAATTAATACTAGAGCATATCAACATGTTATAATTGCTTGGTATATGTCATTATATTCATTATTGATATCTCTCCAGATTTCCATGATTTTTTTGTGCAATATGTATAAAATCACAGCAAGAAAATCTGAACCGTATGTAACGTTTATTAATAAGCACTTATATTTAACTTTAAAAGTTGAATACTTTTCAGAAAAAGTACAAAACTTTCAGTGTTAAAAATTTCATTAACATAATAAAAAAAATATGATTTTTATAAGCCTTATCCATGAGAATACAAGTTTTCTCATGACTGTTTCCAGTTTCTAATATCATTGTTGACTGCAGTTCGATGCTTCTATGCTTTTGGACTTTACCTTGTCTACGGGCTTTTTCAATTTATATGACAAAATTCCATCTGCATCTCCAGATGTTCCTAGGTTTTTATAGCGAGATATGTCTACCGTTTCTAACACACAAAGTATAATAACTATGGATATTGAACATACATACATACATACATTCATATAACAAAGGCTTTTTTCCCCTTACAAGGGAGGTAGCCAAAAAATAAAGGCATAGAAATAACTTCCACCCATTCCATCCCCTACATACTCTACTCCCCTCTACCCTCTTCACTCCCTCTTATCTTGGCACCTCTTGGATGACGGGTCATCCCTGCATCTTGTCCACTGCCCTTATACAACAAAATACTACATCTCAAGATATTTCTGTTTTTTTATAACGAATAGGTCTTTAACACACATTTTACAGTACTTGACGATGTTTATTTAAGAAAATACTAACTATATCTCCAGATGTTTCTGAATTTTCATGATAAAATAGGTCTACCGTCTGTAACATACAAAGTATACATAGATATACATATACCAAAAGCTTTTCCCCCTTACAAGGGAGGTAGCCAAAAAACAAAGGCATAGAAACAACTCCCACCCATTCCATCCCCTACATCTCCACTCCCCTCTACCCTTTTCCCTCCTTCTCATCTTGGCACCTCCTGGATAACGGGTAATCCCTGCATCTTGTCCACACAAAGAACCTTATGATATTCATATAACAAGATGCAAACTACATTTCTGGTTTCTTTTCAGTTTTGATAACAAAACAGGTCTACCGTATTAAAAACCTAAAGTATCATACCTGACGATATTGTACGCATGAATATCATAATTTTTTTTTCCTGCCGTAGCGAACAACGCCGTTGTCACATTTATCCTCGCGAATGCCTGTTGCCTGCTGTCGCGTTACGGAAACAAAGTACCAACATACCATCTGTCGTCCGCTAGACGTCATAGTGTGCATTCATACCGGGTAACACAAAAACATTTAAGTACGTTCGCTACAGGGGGGAGGCAAAACCTTTAAACACAGTCGCAACAAATGGGAGTAAAATCGTAGTCTTGAATTTCGTTTCACTTTCCTCCAGTTCGGACATATTCCGATTATTTTAAGGCTTCGGATAAGGAAAGGCGTATAATTACGTGCAATTCAACCTGGTCCATAAAGTGTAAGAATTATACTAATATACATTTACTTGTTAAACATTTGATATATTACTATAGACACTAGTTCTCCTATGATTATAGTTAGATTAGATTGTATTAGTGTAACAAAAATGAAATATATATTTCCGTAGGGTGGAGAAAAAAAAATGCAGGAGTATACCAACATTCGCCTCAGTTGAATACCCCCACACTTTGCCTATCTTCATAAATTCTTTTCACACCTGCTTCCTCGCTAATAAAAAGAATTTTGTAGCCTCGCAGCATCCCTCAAAAGCTGCTACATCTTTTAACCGCCTCCACTAAACTCCTAAAGATATTGCGCCTACTTTTACAGTTAGCGTAATGATCTTGCTAGCCATTACTAAACTTAGCGCTATTATGCCCACTATCTTTGAGAGCTCTCTCGCTTATTTATAATGAGTTACAATGGCAGACCCGGCTGACAGGCGACCTCTAGCCATCTTAACGAAGTTTCATACAGAACAAAGGAGGAGATGGTTGATCAGCATACGACAGGAGGCGCTGATTTTCTGCGGCCGATGTCGTCACTTGTGTCCTATACTTTTGTACTATTAGAGTAGGTAATAGGAACTCCAAGGTAGGAGTTGAGGAAGATGTACGAGACTCGAATCCGTGATTAGGAAAATGCGAGGCCCGAACGCTTTCCATTGCAGTACGAGTGTACAAAAATGAGATGAAATCTATCTATATATCAATAGCCTTCTTCCCAATTCATAAGATAAGAATTAAAGAACCGCTCAAACAACCAATTAACTCGAAAAACAAAACAAAATGACCCATCGACAGATATTACATCATTTTGCCAAGTTGATTTTTAAAACACTGGAATGTACTACATTCAACCACTTTTGTAGGAAGTCACCATTGTTATAAAAAATGTCACTAAGATCTTATTATTTTTTTTTCTTAAAATTTATATGACCATGCAGTTCCTCCTTTTTTCATTTATCAATTCATTTAATTATTTATTCTTTTCTATTATTCCTAATTCCATTTCATTAATGTATCTGCTTTTATTCATTGATTTATTCAATTATGTATTTATTTATATATTTATTTATTTATCTATTTAGTCATTCATTTACTTATGTATTTACATATTTATGTACCTATTTATTCATTTACTTACCCATTATATATTTATTCATCTACTTGTTTATTTATATATTCATCTACTTATTCATATATTATACATCTAATCATTACTTTGTTTTTCTATATATTAATTTGTTTATTCAAATATTTATTTTCTATTAAGTAGTTTCTAGATAATATTTATTTATTCGTTTATTTCTTTTTGTCTATTTATCTATTTGTTTTTAATCATTCATCTATTTCTTTATATATCCATCTATTTGTTTATATATACACACATATATATATATATATATATATATATATATATATATATATATATATATATTCATTTATTTATTTATCTTATGGCTTATTATTATTATTATTTTTTTATCTGTTTAATTTATTTTCTTAGAACAGCCACTGCTTGGTCGTAAAAATATTAAAAAACATACTAAATCAATTCCCTCAGGTCAAGTAAAAATTTGAACTATTTTATTCTCCTAACCATCATAAAACTTTCTTCATCTTCAAAGAAATCTCATGACACAAAAGGGAGTCAATATTTCGCGAAACTAAGTCTGTAAAATACTGATACTTTTTACCATTTCTTCGGAAGAGTTTTAAGTGTGTCGTGAATACCAGTACAGATTCCATGGCCGCCATTTTTTTTTCTCGATCCCACTGAAACCGCCAATAGAGGCGGGAATACCATTTAAGACTATCGCTTTGATAGCCTTTACGATCACTGATAAATTTACCAAAAAGCTCTACACTAACATTCTTCCTCTTAAGACTAGGGCCGTTTCTATGGTTACTAAGTCTGCTGTTATGCTAACGTATTGATAGTTCTCGCTGTTGGGAGGCCCTAATATTATGAAATTTCCAATATATTTTTCGAAAGGATTTTTTTTTTCTCGAAAATGTACTAAAAAGACAATTTCTGGCAATCTGTAGACTTTGG
>NC_134778.1:6726759-6729259 GCF_046742065.1 Oratosquilla oratoria
TCTTTTCTTTGCACCTCGCATATAATTCTCTCGTCCTATTTTGTAACCAATCTATGAATGCTCGCTTCTTCTCTTCTACACCCTTCTTTGCTTCCTCATCCCACTACTCATTACCATTCCCTCTATTTTCTCCCGTCCACCTTGTGACTCCCTCTTTGATTCATCCCCATTCCTCTTCCACTCCTAGTTTTACTCTCTCCTACGCTCCCTCCCACTCCTCTCTCAGCTTCTTCTTGCACTCCTTCTCCTTTTCTTTCTCATTTAAGGAGTTCACTCTAAGCACCTCCCTACCTTCTGTCCTTTTCCTCTTTCTCCATCTATTTTCTGCTCTCAACTTACCTTTCACCAAAAATTATTAAATATTCCCCCACCCTCTCTCCTTGGAGCATGTATATCCTTAATTCTTCCTACTACACTCCTGGTTACCACCATATAGTCCATTAAAGCCGTATCTACTACCCTATCCATCCAACACCCACTCCCATGTGTGCTTGTGCTTGATTTTCTTCACCGTGTTTACTATGATCAACTCTCTTTCTAGACACATCTTCGCCATCAACTCTCCATTAAGATTTTTTCCTGGCACTCCACTTTTCTCAATTATTTCTATTGGTTCGTCTCCTACCCTAGAATTAAGAGCTCCTAATACCACTATATTAATATTTCTACCTAAACCCTCTATGTAATCATTTAAATCTATCCAGAAAGCTCTTCTCACTACCAGGCCCATATGCACTTACAAAATCCCAAATCTCCCTTCCCAGTTTCACCTTCATCCACATTAACCTTGAAGAAACCTCCATCCACTCCATTACACGTTTACCTATCTCTTCGCTTACTAGTATAGCCGGCCCTTCTCTCCCTCGTCATCTCTTTACTCTTAACACCGTCCCAGCTACACTCCCAAACTCGAACTCGTCCCTCCCTTTCAAAGTTTAGTTTCACTCCAAGCCACCACCTCCCTCTTTCTTCTCATAAACTTACTGCCTATCTCTTTCCTTTTACTCTCATCTGAACCACATCTACGCACATTAAAAGACCCATACCTTAGGGCTCTGGTCGGAAAAGTCATCCTGGACCCTCTTATGCTTTTTGGGTGGTGGGGTTGGGGGGGACTCCTTTGGGGCTACAGAGAGGAGGATGCTTAGTCATATCCCCGTCCCGTTGTTGGTCGCCTGTTACAGTGGGAACACTTGGATGATACTATTCTTTCTCCTATACCACAGGATTCGGGGAAAAAGAAAATGTACTGTATATTCATAGAAGTAGTAGAAGAAAAGATTAAGAGTAAGGGGGGGGGCAGCATAACGAAGGGACAGTTGCAGTATAAAAAAGTAGCATAATTTCGTCATGAATAGATATTTCCTCAATCACAGAGATAATTATGTGTGCCTCTGGGCCGTAGGGGTGCCCCATATAGACCCTAAAGTATCAGCAGTATGCTATTGAGCAATTTTAACCTCACAGTAATATGCAACCAATGCCACAGACTGGGTATAATAATAGTAATTAATAATAATAATGATGATAATAATAATGATAATGATAATAATAATAATAATAATAATAATAATAATAATAATAATAATTAATAATAATAGTAATTAACAATAATAATAATAATAATAATAAGTAACAATAATAATAATAATAATAAGTAACAATAATAATAATAGTAACATTAATGATAATAATAGTAGTAATAATAATGATAGTAATGATAGTAATGATGATGATGATGATGATGATGATGATGATCATGATGATCATGATGATCATGATGATGATGATCATGATGATCATGATGATCATGATGATCATGATGATAATAATAATCATGATGATAATAATAATCATGATGATGATAATAATCATGATGATGATAATAATCATGATGATGATAATAATCATGATGATGATAATAATCATGATGATGATAATAATCATGATGATGATAATAATCATGATGATGATAATAATCATGATGATGATAATAATCATGATGATGATAATAATCATGATGATGATAATAATCATGATGATGATAATAATCATGATGATGATAATAATGATGATGATGATAATAATGATGATGATGATAATAATGATGATGATGATAATGATGATGATGATAATAATGATGATGATGATAATAATGATGATGATGATAATAATGATGATGATGATAATAATGATGATGATGATAATAATGATGATGATGATAATAATGATGATGATGATAATAATGATGATGATAATAATGATGATGATGATAATAATGATGATGATGATAATAATGATGATGATGATAATAATGATGATGATGATAATAATGATGATGATGATAATAATGATGATGATGATAATAATGATGATGATGATAATAATGATGATGATGATAATAATGATGATGATGATAATAATGATGATGATGATAATAATGATGATGATGATAATAATGATGATGATGATAATCATGATGATGATAATCATGATGATG
>NC_134778.1:6734259-6736759 GCF_046742065.1 Oratosquilla oratoria
TTCTAGGTATGAACAGATCAGTGAGAAACGGAGAGAATATAAGGGCTTCTATTGTATAATTGGAACAAAAAACTTGTCTAAGTTATCCGTGCAACATCACAAGGTTTATTATGTGGATGAAGATACTATTTACATGTGGGACTTGCGCTGGCGGCGTTATTGAAAGCGTAATGGCCTTGCATTCGTTTAGTTGTGGGTTCGAATCCCGCACTCCTCTCTTCCTCCTAGCAGTGAGTGTTACTTGCCCTAACAGTCCAAGTGCGCAAGGCAAAGCCGACGGTTTCGGCAACAGCTACGCGCCTCCTAGCGTAAGCTCCTTGCCCTCTTCTTCTATGGCTGTGAGAAATTCTTGTCTTCCAAAGCTTGTCAGGAGTTTAAATATTTCCCAATGTTTGGCCACAAAAACCGTAATCAAAGCAAGCCGGTTAACTGATTTAATGTCAATCATTTCAACGTGAGCCACTGACCTAATTTAAGTAAAATTATTCACTTTTAAACAAAACTAAACCTGCACGGGCGACTTTGCGCTAAAGGAATTAGGAATAATTGTGCAGTTTGGATGCGTGTCATCTAAAAGTGTTCTCTAACCTTTCCTAGAATACTTAATCCATGAGCATAAAATCGAAATTGAAACTAGTAATCCGATTACTACGAAATGTGTAAAGTTTGTGCGTGAGAGACGCATTATTATTTCAAGATTGAGGGAGTGGGGATGTTGGGAGAGTGAAAATTGGACATAAAGATGCGGTAGTCATATTTCAATAATACTTATTTATCTCCTAGTCCAGTCGTAAGTAAATATGACTTCATTTCTAAAAGCCCTTTGTACGGTCTTAATTGGAGTAGATGCCAAGAATAGATTTCGTATCAGTTGAGAAAAGAAAAGAAATAATGCAATATAGAAAATAAAGATAATAGATAAAAGATTTGAAGTAAATAGATAAATCGAGATTACATCATAGACCATACGACTATTTGTTTATTTATTTATTTATTTGTTTATTTATTTATTCATTTATTGATTTATCTATCTATTTATTTATTCATTTATTTATTATTTTCCATATCTTCTCAATCAAGATCCTTCCATAAACATTCCAACTGCACTCAACAATCGGATCCTTCTGAAACTACTACACTCACACTTGTCCCCTTTTCCCTTGGAAAGTAGAACTATACAGGCACTCTTCCAGTACTCCGGCACTCTACCTTCTTTTAAACAAACATTCAATAACCTCACCAGCCAGTCCACCATCACTGTACCTCCTTTTATATAGACATTCTGCATGACACCCATCTAACCCAACTGCCTTACCTGCTCTCATCATCTTAACAACCGCTTTCACCTTATTTTTCCTTATTTCTCCTCCATTTTCCTCAATCATCACTGTTATTTTCTTAGCGCTTTTCTCTGCGACTACTTTTCCTCCCTTTCCTCCTTCTCTTTTAGCAACTCCCTAATATACTCTGTCCACCTTCCTCTTACTGCCTTCTCTTCCATTATCATCTCTTCATCTGCACCTTTTACCTTTTCTTCTCTACTTGATTCGCCTCCTGTTCCTCTCCTAATTTATTTCAGAAACATATTTCTATAACTTTCAAAAATTTCTGTCATACTTCTCTTCTCTTTTATTTGTACCTCGCATATGATTTTCTCGTCCTGTTTTGTAACCAATCTATGAATGCTCGCTTCTTCTCTTCTACAACCTTCTTTGCTTCCTCATCCCACCCCCCACTACTCTTCCTTCTATTTCCTCCCGTCGTCCTTGTTCCACACACCGTCATTACACACCGTGTGACTCCCTCCTTAAACTATCCCTATCCCTCTTCCACTCCTAGTTCTACTCTATCCTTCACTGCCTCCCACTCCTCTCTTAGCTTCTCCTTGTACTCCTTCTTTTCTTTCTCATTTAAGAAAGAAGGAGTTCACTCTAAGCACCTCCCTACTTTCTGTCTTTTTCCTCTTTCTCCATCTATCCACCACTTTCAACTTACCTTTCACCAAGAAATGATCTGATATTCCCCCACTCTCCCCGTAAAACAAATAAATCCTTAACTCATCGTACTATACTCCTGGTTACCAATATATAATCCATTAACGCTCTATCTACAACCCCTCCATCCACCAACCTCTTCCATGTATATTTATGCTTGACTTTTTTTTTTACTAAACATTGCATTTGCTACAATCAACTTTCTTTCTAGAAACATCTCCACCATCAACTCTCCACAACGATTTTTTCCTGGCACTCCACACTTGTCAACCACTCCGTCTATTGGTTCATTTCCTACTTTAGCCATAAAATCTCCCAGTACTATTAAATGGACATTTCTCCCTAAACCCTCCAGACACTCATTTAAAATAATCCAAAAACCCTCCCTTTCCTCTACACTCTTCTGACTACCAAGCCCATATGCACTTACAAAAACTAAAGTCTTCCTTCCCAGTTTTATTTCATCCACATCAACCTTGAAGAAACCTCCTTTCACTCCATTACAC
>NC_134778.1:6746759-6749259 GCF_046742065.1 Oratosquilla oratoria
ACTGTTGCCTCGGAGGAGACGGTGAGGTCCAGCGCCACACTTGCCGCAGTGAGCGTTGTACTGAGTGTTAAGGGAAAGAATGGCCGTGGTTTTGCACTTTAGCAGGCAGTGGTGGTGGTGTGTGTGTGGGGGGGGGGCTGTTGCACCTTGGCCCAACACATTTTGCAGCATTCGTAGCTTCCTCCTCTCGCGTGCACCACTTCGTAACATTGGTAACGCTCTTGCTCTCATATCCTAATACGAAGTCAGTTTCGTTCTTTGTTGTTCCATTTGAACTTCTCCTGGGCCCTTTGCGACCTACATGCTTTTGGAAGAAAGTGTTCATTATTCTCATGTAGTTCTCAGCAAAAATTGCCAACACCTCGCCTCTGTCCTTTCTCCCACCTACTTCAAACCTCCACGTGCACGATTCATCTATATATTCTTCCCCATTTTAGCATTAAAGGCGCCTATTACCAGCTTATATTTACTTTTCTATCCATTAACTCATAGAAGAACTCAATTTCATTGTTTGAACTCTGTAAAGTTGGTTTATAAACCTGAATTATCTTTAGAGTTTTCCTATATGACGTGGATTCTCTGAAGGTCTATTGGTCTGTCTTGTATTTTTCATAAGCAGGAGGTGATTTTTTTTATTCTTGTAGTAAATGATTAATGTTGCTTCTGTATTTTCATTTGAAGGTTTAATATATTTCTAATTATCTGCTGAATGATCCTTTGATATTTTTTATTATAAGCTGTGGAAAAGAGGGAGTTATGATATGTTTTGATTGTGTTTACGGCATTGGTGTCCTGGTTATTGGGTTGGCTTTTATCTAAATGCCGTCTGTTTAAAACTCTTTTAGTGACTCGCTCGATGATCTTATTAGCAAATCCATTGTTTATAATGGTCTGAGAGGCTCTTTGTATTTTGCTATGCACTGATTGCCAATCGTTGCAGTGACTAAGCCATTCTAATTTAGGCGCTGATGATTTAGTCTTTGTATCTTTGGGGACATTCGCTAATTTTCTTTTGTTGATGCTGATAAACAATGAATTTGCTAATAAGATCATCGAGCGAATCACTAAAAGTATCTATTTATTATTTACATTATTATAGCTTTTATTTATCCATTTTTCTCTGTATTTATTTATCATTATTATGATTTTTTCGCATCTTACCTAAATATGGACCAAAAGGTCTTCTGTCGGCATGCTCCGCCTTTGCAATCCTTTGTAATCTTTTATATTCTAGACAAATACGATTTAGAAGCTAATCCAAAATTCAGGACACCAATGTCATATACACAATCAAAATATTAAGTCTTTATTTTCCACAGCCAAAAAGATGAAAGGATCATGCAATGAATCATCAAAAGAAATATTAAACCTAGAGATTAAAACACAGAAGTAAAACTGATTATCTAATACCAGAAAAAAAAATTACCTCCTGCTTAAAGAATAATACAAGACCGACCAATAATGACCTTCAAAGAACCAGCAACACATATAGTTATATATGTAAAACTGGAGATCCCGCAACCCAACCATCAACCTATACTGGCTAAACTTCAATGAATCTTTCACACAGGTTGCTTATCATCTCTCTTCAGAAGTACCCAAAAACCACCATAGTACATCTCACCAGACAATTTTAAAGTAAGAAGCTGTAGTAGAAAACACAGAAATGTTGACAGTAAATAAAGTCCATTAAACGTTAATTAGCCTTGAAACTTTCTTCATAAAAGAATTATCCCTCAGTTTACATATACAGGCCAGTGACTTGCAGGTACTTCTCTGTATGATACTTGGTAGAGTGAGTGATATATGCATATATATATATATATATATATATATATATATATATATATATATACATATACATATGCACAAATTTCACAAGGCACACGTGAATCACAAATATGCAGAATCCAATAGGAAGAGGAAAAACACACGGAGTCCGAGCGCTTTCGTGATATATCACGAAAGCGCTCGGAATCCGTGTGTTTTCCCTCTTCCTAGTAGACTCAGCATATATGTATATATATATATATATATATATATATATATATATATATATATATATAAAATACGGTTTTATTTGAGTTGTGCATACCTACGCCATATAGCATTAGATAATTAAATATTAATTTTTGTAAATTATAATACATGAACGTAATGTGCGATTTTCTTGGTGAAAAAAATACTTGCTACGAGCAAATTTACTAACAAACGAAGCTGCTAGGATACGGTTCGAACGCCACGCCAGTCCAGTCATTATCAGACGACGGCTTTCATGTTGTGGACCGGGTGTTCTCCAACTCCAGGTGACGTTAGTAAACGCTGTTACAAAGACAATAGGGCTTCCTTGGACTTTATGAGAGAACATGGGGTTCTGCCGTCGTCTGTTAATTGCCCGAGGTACAATAATAATCAAGCCGTCAGCATCCGTGACACCGACAACGACCCGGATGATCTTTAGAATTTGAGATACCGATTTACTAAACATTGGTTAGGTTAC
>NC_134778.1:6754259-6759259 GCF_046742065.1 Oratosquilla oratoria
TGTGTGTGTGTGTGTGTGTGTGTGTGTGTGTGTGTGTGTGTGTGTGTGTGTGTGTGTGTGTGTGTGTGTGTTTGTGTGTATGTGTATGTGTGCGTTTGTGTGTTTGTACTTGTTTGCCTTAGTCAGTGACTCCCTCTATGTGTTTTATCATATTTCCTCTCCCTGTCCACTTCTTTCTATTTCCACTCTCTCCCCAACGACCACTCTCTCTCTCTCTCTCTCTCTCTCTCTCTCTCTCTCTCTCTCTCTCTCTCTCTCTCTCTCTCTCTCTCTCTCTCTCTCTCTCTCTCTCTCTCTCTCTCTCTCTCTCTCTCTCTCTCTCTCTCTCTCTCTCTCTCTCTCTTTCACTTTTTGTCTGTCTGGCTGCCTGGATACCTGTCTGTGTGCCTGTTTGTCTCTCTGTCTGTCTGCCTGCCTGTCTCTGCCTGTCTGTCTGTCTACCTGCCTGCCTGCCTGTATGTCTGTCTGTCTCCCTGTTTCTGTTTGTATGCCTGTTTCTGTCTCTCTGTCTATCTGCCTGTCTTTTTGTCTGCCTGGCTGGATGGTTACCTGTCTGTCTGCCTGTTTGCCTCTGTCTGACTGCCTGTCTCTGTCTGTCTGCCTGTCTGTCTGTGTACAACGGCAAGATAATTGAGCAAAACTACATCTGCGAGCACCGGCAATTGAGCGTAAAGGCAGTTGAGGGTTATATTGCTAATTTCACCTCAACTACTCCTCGTAGTAAGTTGATTGTCATTTTTCAAGCTCCACCCATATGCGAATCGTAGTTGACCAACCTTGCCTACGGTGTGGAACTGAATTACTTGTGAATATTAGTTATTTTTAGAAGCTCTGCCATGGGATTCGAACTCTGGCCCGTGCGTCGATAATCACGAGGACAAGACGCTAGCGACCATGCTATATGGGATGGTTCTTTAACATACACAATATTAGTTATCTTTAATCTCGCTGGCTGAGCGGGTTAGGGCGTCGTTACTTGGGGCGAAGGTCGAGGGGATGGCGGTTCGAATCCAGCCACCGGCGAAGTTGAACCAAGGGCATGGTTTATTAAATTCAACGATACAAAGTCATTTGTGAGGGGCATCGTCCCAGCCTTCCGATAGGGGGTAGTTTATGACGTTAAACCATATCATATCATCATCATATATTAATCATCTATGTTTTGTTTTTACTACATTTCCAGATTTTGAACCATTGTGTATTTGGGTTTAGAAATAAGTTTATTTTTCTTGTCTATTTTTGGAAGGAGTTTTCCTCTATATCATTCCTATCACGTAGTTTTCATTACTTGATAAAATTCAGCATTAGCGTCAGTATCTAACTGGGGATTGCATCCTGCAAATAAGACGAATTGTAACTTATTGCAAGGTTCATACGTTGATCACCGGAGGAACAGTTATTCCACATGTAGTTTACCAGGGCTTCTATCCTCGAGGGCAATAAAAAAAAAATTGATTTGGACAATAACCCTTTGGTAACTATGAAAGAAAAATTCAATACCAAAATTATAAATCTTAAAGTTTATATATTTATGCAAAACATAAACAAGATCATATCGTGGGAACAACAGCGTAACACACAAACAGTTCACGTGAGGACAAATGGTTCCCTATACCCAAGCGCACCACTAAACTCGGCAGACAAGGGTCATTAATTGTCATACGATAAGGTAGATAGTTCACACAAACCGGGGTGATGTGATAATACAGCTTTAGTGGATACCCGCAGTTTGCAAGCGACGTGTGTGTGTGTGTGTGTGTGTGTGTGTGTGTGTGTGTGTGTGTGTGTGTGTGTGTGTGTGTGTGTGTGTGTGTGTGTGTGTGTGTGTGTGTGTGTGTGTGTGTGTGTGTGTGTGTGTATGTGTGAGCGCGCGGGGCGGGCGTGTGTGTGTGTGTGTATGTATGTGTGTGTGCGTGTGTTTGCGTTTGGGTTTGGGTTTGTGTGCGGGCGTGTATATATCTCTATATATATATATATATATATATATATATATATATATATATATATATATGTGTGTGTGTGTGTGTGTGTGTGTGTGTGTGTGTGTGTGTGTGTGTGTGTGTGTGTGTGTGTGTGTGTGTGTGTGTGTGTGTGTGTGTGTGTGTTTGTATGTGTGTGTGTGTGTGTGTGTGTGTGTGTGTGTGTGTGTGTGTGTGTGTGTGTGTGTATGTGTGTGTGTGTGTATGTGCGTGCGTGTGTGTGTATTCACTGCATCTTTTCGTACAGCGGCATGATATCCATGTCCCTTTGAAAAAATAACGCCATAAAAGCACATTGAAAAAGTCATAGAGGTATCAGATCAACATCAAACAAAATTAGCAAACTCACAAAAAAGAAAAATCCATGGCTTCAAAATATCCAGATCTATAATCCATACCCATAATTCAAATGTAATAACATCTCTTAGGAGAAACTTAGAAGGAACATACAACCAGTGACACCAACACACCAAAACAGCAAGCAGACCCCTCCACAGTTCATGAACGACTCGACGGTAAATCGATTGCGCCCTCGCTATACTTGGTTACGCAAAGCAAACGATCATAATTCTTTTAACACGTTCTCTCTCAGAGCGTATGATGCACTATAAAGTGCCGTAACACATCATTCTTGTCAAATAATTTCCCTGAGGACATGAGAGAGTTCAAAATGTATCTTAGACCACTATTGAACTATCTCACGTTTTTTCAAAAAGGTTTTACAGTCTTTAAAGGAAAGTTTCGGTACATGCCTAACAGTACCAATGCCACTAGCAAACACTACTGTCCCAATACATACATACATAAATATATATATATATATATATATATATATATATATATATATGAATATATATATGGAAAAAGTACAATGGCGAGCCACAAAACTGATTCCAAATATCAAAAATGAATCATACGAAAATCGACTAGAACATATGAATCTGTTTTCCCTAAAAATGTAGACTCAGAGGTGACTTGATTTAGGTCTTTAAAATTCTAAAGGGAATTGACAACATCAAAAGTGACAAAATTTTCACATTGAATGAGAATCAGACAAGAAACAATGGTCTCAAACTGTGCGGAAATAGATTCAATTTAGAAGTAGGTAGAAACAACTTCGCCAACCGTGTAGTTAATGAATGGAATAAACTTCCTGCACAGGTAGTGCAATGTAGTTCAGTTCAAAGCTTTAAGAATCATTTAGATATACACCTAAGATTCTGTAATGATTATAATTAATTTTATATTATTTGTTTTTGTTTTGTCATCATTTGTCTGTTTGATTTTAATTTATTATTATTTATATGTTAATTTATTATTATTTACTATTTACCTGTTTGTTTATTATCTAACTATACCTATGCATTTATTTATGTATTTTATTTGTTATTTACATTATTATAGTTTTTATTTATTAATTTATTATTGTCATGATTTTTTCGCATCCGACCTAGATATGGACCAAAAGGTCTCCTGTCGGCATGCTCCGCCTCTGGAATCTCTCTCTCTCTGTAATATATATATATATATATATATATATATATATATATATATATATATAGATATATATATATAGAGATGTATATATATTTGTATATATATATATGTATATATATATATATATATATGTGTGTGTGTGTGTGTGTGTGTGTGTGTGTGTGTGTGTGTGTGTGTGTGTGTGTGTGTGTGTGTGTGTTATAATATAAAAATGATCAGATTTTATCTGGTGTTAGACCTTAACTTATGCGATACAGTTTTGGCCTCCGTCCTATAGAATGGATAATAATTCACTAGAATCAGTACAGAGGAGAATGACCTAAATGATACATGGACTCAGAAATTTACCTTACGAAGAGAGGCTTAGACACCTTAACCTACACTTTCTGTAAAGACGCATAGTGCAGTGTGATCTAATAGAGATGTTCAGGTGGATCAAAGGCTTCAACAAAGGTGACGTAAACAAGGTCATCACATTAAGACAATAGGACAGTACTCGCAGTGCTGGATTTAAATTGGACAGTTTTAGATATAAGAAGAAACTAGGCAAGAACTGGTTTACCAATAGAATGGTCAATGAATACAGTAGACTTGGTAGCCATGTAGTAAGCGCTGAAACTATCGGTTGATTTAAGAAAAGGCTAGACAGCTCTATGGATGGAGATGACACGTAGTAGTGAACATGGAACTACCTTGTGTAGACTTCATGGTCTCATGCATTCTCCTTTATTCTTATGTTCTTATGTACTTATCCAAGGGCTTATCCTCATCAACATGGAGGTAGCCAAAGTCAAATAGCATATGCCCACCCCAACCCATTTCATACCCACCCATTCCACTTTCATACACCACCCTTTCCTCCCTCTCATCTTAGCTCCTCATGGATGACGGGTCATCTCTGTATCACGCCCGCTGCCCTGGGTCATAAGTAATGCAGTAACAGACAGCATATCCACGGCATGGCCGCTTGACATAATCGGTGGCATCCCGTCCTCTCTGCCCCTTTATGCAGAAGAATTGCAGACGGGGAGAAATCCTTTCGGGCACCGTCAAAATATTATTCATACACAACCACTTCCTAACCCCCCATCCCCCACCCGCTCCCTTGCATCATAGTTTCATTTATACGCAGCCACTCTCCATTCATCCCTATCCCCTGCTTTCTGCCTTCCCTGTACAACAGATATCTTCACCTGTTCAACGCCTCTTTTATCCCATCCATGCACCTCATCCTCGGTCACCCCTCAAGGTTATTCCATCCACCTTTTCCTTCCACAACTCTTTTACTAATCTTTCTTCATCCATTTTTTCCATGTGTCCAAACCACCCCAATGCTCTTTCAATAATCCTATCTGACATCTCCTTTTCCATCCTCGCTCTCCTCCTCAATTCCTCGTTGCTCACTCTATCCAACCTTGTAACCCGTATCATACTTCTACAATATTTCATCTCAGACACATTTAAACTTTCTCTCTCTACCTCTCATAAATTCCATTTCTTTGTCCCATACATTGGTGTCGGCAC
>NC_134778.1:6764259-6769259 GCF_046742065.1 Oratosquilla oratoria
CAACTATTTTGATAAAAACAAGTTTGTGTCAATGCAATAACAACAACGAAAGATATGTTTGGATGTTTTATGTATCTCATGGGCAAGGAAATCCTTTTTAATCTAAGCAATCAAAAATATGTACACAACAAAGAGTAAATAATCTCGAGGTGATTATAAATTAAGGACGAGATCACAAACAAAGCTTTGGACGTGATGTGCCTCGTAGAGACAGAAGTAACAAAATATTAAATATCAAAGCGTAAAGTGTTTGTGCAGTACGGAAAAAACATGAAAAGATGGTTTATTTAAAGTATCCATATATTCATAGATGTCGACTTTGTACAACGACAGATCATAAAAAAAAGGGTTATGTATAAAAAGTGGATAAGTTAGGCTACAAAAAGAGGGAAACTGCAAAGGACTTAGGATTCGTTTTGAACTGAAAATATGGAATGGTTTGAAAATGCACTCTGATGTTGATATGATATCTGAAATGTACTTACAAACATAAAATAAAAACAACGGAAGGGTCATGTGGGAAGCGGACTGAAGTTATAGTGTGGGCTAGGTAACGGTAAGGTTACTGGGCATAGATCTGATTAACACCACACAGGGGCAACAAGACTTTGCAGAGCATTGCGATTAGGTTATATTGTTACTATATGGAATGAACCAAAAGTTTCACACTTAATATAAAAACATGTGGAAAGGCCATATGAATTAGATTTTTAGAATAAGATATTAATTAAATAGAATACGGAAACATGTGCTTATGTCACAAACGCATGCAAGTAAAGCTTCGATCATGAAATAATAAAATATATTCATGCATATAATATTAGTCAAACCACACACGCACGCACACACACACACACACACACACACACACACACACACACACACACACACACACACACACACACACACACACACACACACACACACACACACACACACACACACACACACACACACACACACACACACACACACACACACACGCATACGCACACACACACACACACACACACACACACACACACACACACACACACACACACACACACACACACACACACACACACACACACACACGGGCGCACATACGCACCTGTAGACACAAACAAGGGCACACAGAGTCACAAACGCACAAACACAAAAACACACAGGAGCGTCAATGAAGCCCCATAATAAATGACTGCATAAATATTATGCAGGCAGTCAAAACCCCGTATAAGATTTAGCTCATAGAAATCCATTGAGACCACAGTGGACATAAAGATTCTTATGCTCGAGGGGAGGACTGACGTCGTCATATTTTTCTGGTGCTGTTTGATCATCAAACATTTTGTTGTTTTATTATGATTTTTTGTTTTATTTGACCAAATGACAAGACATCTTGTCATCGGAGATGAATGATTTAAAGAATGGGAGGTCCGTCCACACATTGGTTAACCGGATCCCATCTTTTTCAGACTTAAATGTACATACACACATACAAACACACATGCATATACCCACATACACACACACATACATACACACACACACACACACACACACACACACACACACACACACACACACACACACACACACACACACACACACACACACACACAGTACAACCACTCCTTCATACAATCTCCTCCTAGCATCTACTCTTAATTATCTATTTCTTACTACACTTTTAATCCCCCAAGGCATTTACTTGCTTCTCTCAATCTACATTCCACTTCCACCTCCACTCCTCCATTTCCCGCTTCAATCGCCCCCAAGTATCTAAAAATTCCATCTACTCCAGTCTCTTTCCCTTAATACTCACTTCCTATTTGCTACCACATTCTCCCATAGTAAATCACATCACCTTAATTTTACCCACATTTATCTTCAACTTTCTTCTTTCGAATGCCCTCCCACACTCTGTCACTAACTTTTTTAATCCCTGTTCAGATCCTGCCACAAGCACAGTGTCGTCAGTAAACAACAACTGGGTTGTCTTCCACTTTTCTTTATTTTCTTAACCATATCCAATCCCCGGCCCACTGCCCTTGCGTTTACCTCTCGCACCACCCCATCTACGTATAAATTGAACAGCCATGGTGAAGTTCCACCTTTACTTCAAACCACTCACTCTCGCCATTTCTAATTTTAAAGCAAGTTCTACTACTCCCGTAAAAAATCCTTACTGTTTTTAACAGCTTTCTATCTGTCCCACATGTCTGAAATACCTCCAACAATGGTTTCCTGTCTACCCTTGTCCAAATCCATATAGTATAAAAAAAAACATCCTTACCTTTTCCTAAACCTTTCTCACATATCTGCCTTACTACAAAAATCTGATCGACGTAACCCCTTCCTGTCCTAAATGCACACTGTTCTTCACCAATTACTCCATATGTTCCTCTCCTAATCCTCTCAATAATAACCCTCCCATAAGCCTTGCCAACTACACTCAACACATTTATCTCTGAAACTACTACACTCTACCATTTTTCCCTTGTAAAGTGGAACTATATAGGTACTCCTCCAGTCCTCTGGCACTCTATTCTCTTTTAGACAAACATTGAACAACCTGTTCTCATCATTTAACTGTTTTCACCTTATCTTTCCTTATTTCTTTTCCGTTTGACTCACTCATCACTGTCATTTTCTAAATGCTGTCCACTGCATCCACCTTTTCCTCCTTATCCTTCTTCACATTTAACAACTCCGAAAAATACTTTGTTCATCTTCCTCTTACTGCCATTTCTTCTATTATCATCTCTCCATCTGTACCTTTTACCTTTTCTTTTCTACTTGATTTGCCTCCTCTTATTCTCTTAATTTCTTTCCAAAACTTCTTTATATTATTTTCAAATTTTTCTGTCATACTCTTACCACATTTCACATCTACTCTCCTATTTGCTTCCTTTATTTTATGCTATACTTCTCTTTCCTTTTCTTTGTACCTCTCATGTGATTTCCTCGTCCTATTTTGTAACCAATCTGTGAATGCTTGCTCTTTCTCCCCTACAACCATTTTTGTTTGCTCATTCCACCACTCACTACCGTTCCTTCTATTTCCTCCCGTTCTTCTTGTTCCATACATCATTTTTGCACATCTTGTGACTCCCTCCTTAAACCATCCCCATTCCTCCTTCACTCCTAGTTCTATTCTATCTTTCACTCCCTCCCACTCCTCCCTTAGCTTCTTCTTATACTCCTCCTTTTCTTTTTCATTTAAGTAATTTACTCAAAGCACCTTCTACCTTCTGTCCTTTTCCTCTTTCTTTATCTATCCTCCCCACTCAACTTACCTTCCACAAATAAATAAATAAATAAATAAATAAATAGATAAATAGATAAATGAATAAATAAATAGATAAATCTGAAACTCCCCACTCTCTCCTCTTAGAACATGTTCATTCAAAACTCTTCCTACTATTCTCTTGGTTAACATTGTGTAGTCCATTAACACCCTATCTACCATCCTATTCATCCACCACGCTTTCCCATGTGTGCTTACGCTTGACTTTCTTCCTAAACATTGTATTTGCTATCATCAACTCTCTTTCCAGACATATGTCTACCATCAATTCTCCACTACGATTTTGTTCCTGGAACTTCACACTTTCCAGCCACTCCATCTATTGGTTCATTTCCTACCCTAGTATATATATATATGTATATATATATATATATATATATATATATATATATATATATATATATATATATATATATATATGCTGAGACATTCTGACAGGTTGACGTAAGCGGAGTAGGAAACACAGGAGTCTTAGTCATGAGTTTATTCCTGACCAGTTTCGCAGGTATACCTGACAAATAGTCTGAACGGTGTGGTCTAGGTGTGATGTGTCGTATTAGGTGTTTATGTTTGGCGTGCAGTCTTTCTAGGTGTCTCATATGAAGTTTGTGCTTGTGTTGGTTGAGTGGATGCATGTAAAAAACTCAGTGTTGGGACTCAGCGGTTCTGAAGTCGCTCCGTCGCAAACCCATGACGAGCTTGACAGCGGCATTCTGAACCTTCTGATAGTCGTAGTTGTTAGTGGGACATGTCAGGTGGCTCAATCCCGGGGACTGGCATAGAATCGGTCTGACTACGTTTAGGTACAATCGACATTAGGTGAAGAGTGTTGAAGATTTGAAGCAGTTTAGTTTTCCCAGCACAGCCTTACCCCTCGCTCCCTATCTGCGAAAGCCTGGGGCAAGGCAAAACAAATACTATAAGGTACGTTAGCGGGGTGGGTGGGGGGGGTGAGGGAGAGCCAGAAAACCTCTCCACTGCGCAGGTAGATGATGACGTCAACGGAAATATCGAGACCAGGGTTCCGCGGGTTCGAGAGCTGTCAGTCACTCACACACCAGTGTGTGGAGTGAAGCTCCATCTTCTGATTAAAGGGGTAGCTAAGGCAGACAAATAGCATATAAAAATGCCAACAATTTGTATAGTGCAGAAGTGCAATGCCGTTAGACTGAAAGGTGATAAAAGTATACATTTCTTTTCACTATCCAATGATAAAGAACTTAGAAATGGATTGAATTATGTGACACACACAATACTCGGTCATCTGGATATGTATGCAGCCGTAATTTTGAAAGTAACTACTTATTAGCAACATTTCCTGATATTTTCATTCAATTCTAAATGAACAGACTAAAGAATCCGGTTAAAACATAACTGAGCTTGGTGGAGATAAAGGTCTACATATAAAATCCACGCTTGAGAAGATATGTAAACCCACGCAAATCCAAAATGTAATATAATAAAAACCATGGGATGCTTTTATGTGTCATTGCTACTGGGTTTATATTCAGCTAGTTGGTGTGTATCAACAGTATAATATCTTCCTCATCTACCTGATCAACATATAAATTTACATGTCATCCCATCTGATAACTCGTCATATTAATATAATCCACCTAATGTGAAAGCATGGAAAACATTTCTATATTTTTTCTGGTAGTCATATCTCAGATACTGATAATTTGAGGATAAGAAAATGATACTGAGT
>NC_134778.1:6774259-6779259 GCF_046742065.1 Oratosquilla oratoria
CTTTCATACCTAAATGAATAATTTCTAGTCAAGGTCGAAACGAAATCTGCGGTTTGAGTCCTATCAATATCCGATCTTCAGTTCTTGTGCTAAATAATTATAATCCTTTGTGACGATGGGAATTGAAAATGATCAATTATAATTGGAGAATTTTCACAAAGAGTGGTCTCTTCAACAAGGTCATCGACATGAATATGTATTGATGAAAGGGAAACAAAAGGAAATTAACAAAAAGAAGATATACGAGTTTGTACCATAATGCAGACATCGGAACCTAACGCAGATGATATATCAGAAGTACTGTGTATCCAATAAAAATGTACTCACAAATGTACTCATAGAGTGAGTAAAAATTTTTGTACACCTTGTATATACATATTTGTATATATGTAAATATATATAAAATTATATAAACATGTAAATATAAATGCATATACACGTATAAATGCATATACATGTATAAACCTATATACAGTACCAAACAATGTGCTCATTCTTTGAGTAAATTTTGTGTTATGTGTGACAAATATATTCAGTTAAGTGAAAATATTATCTTTTTAATCTTCAAAAAGATTCTATGATAATCTTAAACATATGATTTTTACATAAAAGCATATACAGGTATATACGTATAAACCTATATACAGTACCAAACACTGTGCTCATTCTTTGAGTACATTTTGTGTTATGTGTGACAAATATATTCAGTTAAGTGAAAAGATTATCTTTTTAATCTTCAAAAAGATTCTATGATAATCTTGAATATATGATTTTTACATAAAATCATATATATGTATATATGTATAAACCTATATACAGTACCAAACAATGTGCTCATTCTTTGAGTACATTTTGTGTTATGTGTGACAAATATATTCAGTTAAGTGAAAAGATTATCTTTTTAATCTTCAAAAAGATTCTATGATAATCTTGAATATATGATTTTTACATAAAAGCATGTTTTTAATTAACAGGTTATTAGTGACTTCCCCTCCCTTTCCTACAATTTGTCAGCTAGCTTGAAACGAGAACTAAAAATTGAAAAAGCGATCCCAGTTTAAAAGAAATCTTTCGTCTTTTATGACGCGATCCAATAGCCTTTTAATCGAACACAAAGGTGAAACATAGCAGAAACACGTCTATATCACAGCAGCCTTTATAGATTTTCCTATAGTAAGATCCTGTTCACACTAGCGGTTTGAGCCGCGCGGAAACCGCGGCGGTACCGGAGAGTAAAGGAAAAACTGCTCGGTTGTATGATTGTACGCGTTCATTAACTACATTTTAATTGACCCGCTGCTGTTCCAACCGCTAGTGTGAACAGTTATAGATTTAATAGTTTAAAGGACTTGTTGGGTCTCAATAAAGGTGATCATATTGTAGTGAAAATATAACATTCATGTACGAAATATAGTCAGTTTATTCGTAATTTTTTATTTTTCTTCGTGCCAAAGAAAGGATGATTATCCCATGCCTTTTTTTCATTCTGGTAAATATGGTCATATTAAGAATACATTCAAATAAAACACGCTTGCACACACACACACACACACACACACACACACACACACACACACACACACACACACACACACACACACACACACACACACACACACACTGTAGCGCGGTGGTAGAGGTCCCGACTGCCACTACGGAGATCTGGGTTCGAATCCCGCGCAGGGCTGAAATAATTTCAGTATCGCTGCGTTGCGGGTTGTTACTCCAACTCTCGTGGGCGGGGAGTTGGGTGTGAGTGTGCGTGTAAGGTCACAGCATTACCTATAGCTCGGTCACATATGAGCTCTGAGCTCTCTTCCAGGAGGGAAATAACTGTCGATCACGAGTTCAACACCTGATCCAAGACCATTGTAAATCGCACACACACACACACACACACACACACACACACACACACACACACACACACACACACACACACACACACACACACACACACACACACACACACACACACACACACACACACACACACACACACACACACACACACACACACACACACACTCAGGCACACACTAAGAATAATGACTGCCCCTCCCACTGTTGAACAGGACACTCCAATGTAGGAAGTGCCTTTGTTGCTTCAGAACTCATGAGAAATTCGCTAGTGAACAGCGACATCAATTAGATAATTTTTATGGCCGCAACACATAGGACTCGAACCTACCGCTCTGAGCCCCAGAGCCCCAGCAGCTGATTGGTTTGAGGCATCGTCTTGGCAGCCTCTTGGCCTCAGAGCGGTAGGTTCGAGTCCCATGCGCCACGGCCATATTATCCTAAGTGTTTACCAAATGTGGCCTGTTGCTATGCTGAGTGTCGAAAGCTAGTAGGGTTGAACGTTACTATCTAGACGAGAATAACATTGCAGACACTGGAAAGTAAGAAATGAAACGTTCTAAGCTGAGCTAAAGATTTCGAGATGAAAATTAGTGAAATTGGATACAATATGAATTGATTTACGAGATAAACACCATATGAGGACGGAGCCTATATTTGTACGACGTTTCGCTTATGGCTCCGTCCTCATATGGTGTTTGTCTCGTCAATCTTGTCGGCAAACTGCCACTTTTAAGCATGAATAGATTTAATGAGCTAGATAAATGACCTTGTGTAAGAAAATGTAAACGTGAAGTTAGAATTGTAGACAGTGTCAAGAAAATTGTGCCAAGTGTGATTTTGGAACAAGAGAAAGGAGAAAAAAGAACAGAGAGAAATATTGTCACATATATAGAGGAAATTCAATGCCAACATTTCCCTTTGTTTCAAATAATCAAACCTGTATAAAATATTGTTTCAAAAGGCTACTTATGAGTGTAATACACCTTCACAAACCTTCACTAACTAAATACAAAAGACAAAGGTGATATTTTCAGCTATAAATAAGTTCTTCTCTATTCTAAAAAAAGAAAAGAAAAGAAAAAATCTCTTGGTTTGAAAGACGAAGAATGAAGGCGAGTTCAGGATGGACCAGGAAAGTAATTTGCATATCGACTTAAATCGACTAAAAAGAAAACGGCGGAGTAAAAGAAAAACGGAATGCGGGTTGGAAATCACGAGAGGGAAGGATGAACCCAAAACCAGATAACATATCTCGGAGCACAACTTTCGAGAAATCTGATGAAGAGGAGCTCTATGATGGTCCCTTGCAACTCAGAAGCAGAAGTTAATATACCAGAAGAACAAACAAGATGTGGTCAAGGGAAGGGATACTGAGTAGAAAACGGGGTTTACAATCTAATACCCGAGGAGAAGAGGTATAAGGGATATATATAAAAAAAAAAGAAAAAAAGAAGGACGTAGGTGTAAGATTAATATCAAAGATGTTAGAACATGGTTTGAGGGAATGGAAGGATATTAAAAGGAATAATACTTAGACTTTATTACCCGAAAAGGACGGGTGATACATGACAAGAGTAGACAAAGGGATAATAAATATACTTTGATATTTTTGAGACATTGTTAAAAGAGGCGGAAGGGTATTGATTTTAATGGAGAATTTAATACCCGAGGAATATCGGTAAGCCGCATCCAGGAGGCAAAGGTATATTGCAAGGAACATGTCTTAAAGATTACTGGGTTTTGGTCGGCTAAAATTCGTCCTTGGAAAAAGAAAAAAGAAAAAAAAAAGCGAATTGGGATGACGAAGTGGTGAAGAAGAGGAAATGGAAGAGAGGGAAAAAAGGAAAGAGGGACGAGAATCGGAAGGAAATAAGGAAGGAAGAAAGGAAGGAGGACTGAGGAAAAGTTTTCAGCCACTAGAAACTGGTGGAAAGTCTCTCACCTCTGGTTTGGGAATGTCACAAGGAGAGAAAAGTGACTTAGAAAAGGTGTGATTCAAATATATTTTTACATCATAAGCAAGTGGGCATGATAACGAATATATTGAAACAAAGAAAAAGAAATAGTAATGGAATAAAGAGTAGCAAAATGATGACAGGATATACGATAAAATGATAATGAAACAAAAGAACAATGAATAGAGTAAAGGAATACATTGGAAAGGTTGGCAAGTGACTGCATTACTTGTGGAGATTGGAAGAAAGACGAAGAATTTATTTGGGGAAAAACAAAGATGAAGATTTGAGAAAAAAAAATGAACTAAAATAAGGAGCAGGAAAATGGCGGAATGTGTACGACAGATAAAAACATTTTGGGGTAAATCTATTCATTTGTTATCAGAAAAAGGGGGCAAATAAAACTGTTCAGCGGCCTCGTCCGCCTACGAGAGATCCCAGTCAGTGCAAGATGGCCGAAATATAACAAATGTTTATTGTGAACGATGACCGAGAGAGACAGTAAAGGAGACAGGGAAGGCGAACAAAGACAGTTCAAAGGAACGAGAAGTAAAGGAAAGAACTTGAGGGAACAAAATGAAAGGAGACATTGTTTTCTTACAGAGGAAGCAGAATAACTCGTAGTTTACTTGGAGGTCGTTCTTAAAAAACGAAAGTAAGACCCCTCTAAAGAAACGTTTCTTTACCACAAGAGAAAGAAGTAAATCGCCGGAAATAAGCTTGGAAATGCAGAGGGAAGCCAAAGGTAGGAGGAAGTTGACTTAATAAAAGAGCCACGAAAGCTTTCTCTTAATGTTGGAGAAAGAGATAAGGGGAGAGGAGAACGGATGAGAATGTACAGTTGCCTCCAGTTCTATGCACTATAGTGGCTGATGTCTTTCAGGGCGTTGTGAGCATCTTATATATATATAGCTCGTAGACAATTTTGCGCCGCTGTCGTCCATTGTCAATCGTATGTATCACTAAATAAAGTTTACGTAATATAAGGAAAAAGACCAAATAACTAAGAAAACAAAAACAAATAAAAAATATATGGATGATAACAGAAGGAGAGGAAAGAAATGCAAACTAGATGGACTAGAATAAAGAGGAAATGAAAGGGAGAGAAAAGGAAACTCGGGGAAAGAAGCAGAGACAAGCAAGCCAGAAAACCTTGCGGCTGAGGAGAAAAGAGAAGAAAAG
>NC_134778.1:6794259-6801759 GCF_046742065.1 Oratosquilla oratoria
ACACGCGCGTGTGTGTGTGTGTGTGTGTGTGTGTGTGTGTGTGTGTGTGTGTGTGTGTGTGTGTGTGTGTGTGTGTGTGTGTGTGTGTGTGTGTATATGTGTGTGTGTGTGTGCGTGCGTGTGTGTGTACATACACTACCACATTATGGCTTTAAAATTTTTCGTAGACATGTTGTTAGAGACCAGGGATAAGTTTCCTTCAACGGTCTTGTTAGTTGCTTTTTCTATTCATCCTATATGGTTTTGATATTCCAGGGTAGGTTAAACACAAATCTGCTGAGTTGAATACTGTATTCATATAAATTATAAAAAATCAATATCATGCTCATCGGTTGTTACATAAGGTCATCTTTAGGTGGATAAGTTGATAAAAATAGTTCCATGTCAAATATTCTACACTGTTATAAGGTGACAGAGAGTTATTTTATGGGAGGAGGGGACTGATAAAGATTAGTTTCAGTTTTTATTATGTGAAATAATATCCTGGGTCTGTGTGGTTGTGGGTTTTTGTCCGGGTGCGATGGGATCTTTGTTTAAGTGTTAGTTTGTATGTGTGTGATGTGAAATATAGTGGTTGTGGGGTTTTGTCCGGGTACGATGGAATCTTTGTTTAGGTGTTAGTTTGTATGTGTGTGATGTGAAATATAGTGGTTGTGGGGTTTTGTCCGGGTGCGATGGAATCTTTGTTTAGGTGTTAGTTTGTATGTGTGTGATGTGAAATATAGTGGTTGTGGGGTTTTGTCCGGGTGCGATGGAATCTTTGTTTAGGTGTTAGTTTGTACGAGTATGTGTGTGATGTGAAATATAGTGGTTGTGGGGTTTTGTCCGGGTGCGATGGAATCTTTGTTTAGGAGTTAGTGTGTATGTGTGTTATATGAAATATAGTGGTTGTGGGGTTTTGTCCGGGTGCGATGGAATCTTTGTTTAGGTGTTAGTTTGTATGTGTGTGATGTGAAATGTAGACTTTCTCGGGAATATGCATTTTTTATGATTGTTACAGCGAATGAATATCTTTGTATTGTTAACTAAGTCTTGTCTGGAGGGGTTTCTGTTGTGAGATTGTGTTATGTGTTTTCGTATGTTGCCATCGTGAGGATGCCTTGTGAGCCTTCGTCTGAACGAAGTTGTGGTACCATCAGTATAAGACATGTTGGATAGAAGTCTGTTTACAGCCTTCTTTGTGATAGGAGCATTGCTAAATCACGTTCCTTCTTCTGAGGGGATTGTAAGTATTTGTGAGATTATTCCTTATAAAAAGGCTGGAGATTTTCAAATTTTTGTATAATACAATGATGGCCAATTTATCTTTTGGGCTAGTGCATGAGTATATACAGTGTATAAAAGTGAAATGGTTAGATAAAGGAACAGTAAATTCCGCCACAATGACATACAGTGTACGTTCCTGTTCTACGGGTGTTTGGGCATTATCTCTCTTAATAAAAAAAACTATCTAGTTTGTATAGCCCTTGGCTTAAATCATAGTTGATGACAAATGTATCCTTGATCATACGTATGTATGTATGTATGTATGTATGTATGTATGTATGTATGTATGTATGTATGTATGTATGTATGTATGTATGTATGTATGTATGTATGTATGTATGTATGTATGTATGTATGTATGTATGTATGTATGCATGTATGTATGTATGTATGTATGTATGTATGTATTAGGAGAAATGTTAATGAGGCATTGAATGTCAATGAAGGACCAAATAATAATAATATAGAGCAAGGCATAAATAAAAAACAAAATGATAATATAAGACATGATATTGAAACTCAAAATGTGTCAAAAAGAAATAATCAGGAGTTTCTTAAAACTATGTACTTTAATGCTCGTAGTATTAGGAACAAATTTCAAGAAATACAGGCGTATGTCAAAAGCGAAAATCTCGATATGATAGGAATAACTGAGACATGGTTAAATGGTACAGAGTTCGAAGCTGAATTTAATATTGCGGGATTTAAACACTTTCATCAGGATAGAAACCACAAGAAAGGTGGGGGTGTTCTATTGTACGTTAAAAACAATGTTCATGCTTGTGTTTTAGAGAAAGTGAAACAGGATGCATATGACAGTTTGTGGGTTGAGTTAACCCAAACAAATGGACAAAAAATGAATATAGGTGTAATATATAGGCCAAAGACATTATCATTAGCAGACGACAAACTGTTATTTCAAGAACTGTCTAGTTTCTGCAACCGGGATTTATTGATAATGGGTGATTTCAATTTTACTGACATTGATTGGATGACCCTTGAACATGGCCATATAGGTAGTCGCTTGATTGATTTTCTTGGTGACAATTACTTAATTCAGCATGTAAAAGAGCCCACAAGATATGGAAACTTACTCGATTTATTGATCACTAGCCGCGAAAGCATGGCAACTGATGTAGAAGTCGGTGAATCTGTTGCAAATAGCGATCACAACTTAGTCAGATTCAAACTCCTAAACAATTTTAGAATAGATACTTGTGCTTCTAAAATACCCGATTTCAGTAAAGCTCAGTTCATAGAACTACGTCAGGAGCTTCAGCTTACAGATTGGGAGGAAAAATTAAACGAAAGGCCTGTAGATCAGATGTGGGAAATATTTCAAAATACGCTCACTAAGATGATTCAAACTTACATTCCTTTTAAGGACAGACGTCCCCCAAATCAGGCTCGCCCAAAGTGGCTCGACAAAGAAACTGAAAAAAGTATTGCTAAAAAGAGACAGGCTTATAAGAAATATAAGTGCTCGGGTGCATCTAATGACTATGAAAGTTATGTATCAATACAGAGAGATTTAAAAAAGACAATAAGAAAAAGAAAACGACAATACGAAATGAACATCGCTGAGAAATCGAAAGAGAATCCCAAAGAATTCTATAGTTACATTAGAGATAAAAAGGTTGTTAGGAATCACATTGGTCCACTATTATCTGCTGACGGTCAACTTGAATATTCAAATGAAGGAATGTGTAATCTCTTAAACAATTATTTTAGCTCGGTATTCGTAAACGAAACACCTCAAAGTGAATTCCAAACTGAAACCTGTGAAAAGTCTGGGGTAAACTTACTCACTACGGTAAATATAACAAAAGAAACAATTAAAAGGTGTATAGACAAACTCAAAGTTAATAAAACACCAGGGCCTGACGGTTGGCATCCAAGAATCTTAAAGGAAATGAAAAATGAGATTGTTGTTCCATTAGAAATTATTTTCAAGAAATCCATCATATCCGGAGATGTTCCAAGAGAATGGAAGCTAGCTAACGTTACTCCCATATTCAAAAAAGGTGACAAAAAGAAACCAAATAACTATAGGCCTATTAGTTTGACTTCGATCGTAGGAAAAATAATGGAAACTATCATCAGAGATGCTATCGAATATCATTTAGAAAGTAACCGTTTGATAAATGATAGCCAACATGGTTTCAGACGGAAACGTTCTTGCGTGACTAACTTACTCGAATTCTACAACACAGTTGTCTCGAATTATGACAAAAGAAACAATATAGATTTAATATATCTAGACTTTGCAAAAGCTTTTGATACCGTCCCACACGAAAGACTACTTACTAAATTAGCCTTGCATGGAATAAGTGGTAGCCTATTAGGTTGGACTAGTAATTGGTTGAAAGGTCGAAAACAGAGAGTTGTTTTAAATGGAAAAACTTCTGGATGGACAAGTGTTGCAAGTGGAGTTCCTCAGGGTTCCGTTCTTGGGCCACTTCTATTCATAGTATATATAAATGATATAGACCATGGACTAAAATCTACTGTTTCCAAATTTGCTGATGATACAAAACTGTGCGGAGTGGCAAATGATCACTCAAACCAATTAGATATTCAAGAAGATTTAGATAAATTACAGCAATGGTCTGAAAAGTGGCTAATGAAATTTAACACAAGTAAATGCAAGGTAATGCACATAGGTAAAAATAACAGCAAGTATGATTACAAGTTATTTGGAAATTCGTTAACAAAAGTGGATAGTGAAAAAGATCTCGGCGTAATTATCAGTAACGACCTCAAATCATCCAAGCAGTGTATTTCAGCCTCTGAGAAAGCAAATAAGATTCTGGGATTGATTGCGCGATCTTTTGATTTCAAAAGTCCATCACTCATTAACAAGCTATATAAATCGTTAGTTCGTCCACATTTGGAATATGCTGTTTCCGTATGGTCACCGAATCTCATTAAAGACATTGACAGACTGGAAAAAGTACAACGGCGAGCCACAAAACTGATTCCAAATATCAAAAATAAATCATACGAAAATCGACTTAAGCACATGAATCTGTTTTCCCTAAAAAAGCGTAGACTCAGAGGTGACTTGATACAGGTCTTTAAGATTTTAAAGGGAATTGACAACATCAAAAGTGACCAAATTTTCACATTGAATGAGAATCAGACAAGAAACAATGGTCTCAAACTGTCCGGAAATAGATTCAATTTGGAAGTAGGTAGAAACAATTTTGCCAACCGTGTAGTTAATGAATGGAATAAACTTCCTGCACAGGTAGTGCAATGTAGTTCAGTTCGAAGCTTTAAGAATCATTTAGATAAATACCTAAGTAAGATGCTGTAATTATTATAATTTATGTTATATTATTTGTTTTTGTTTTGTTATAATTTGTCTGTCTGATTTTCATTTATTATTAGTTATATGTCAATTTATTATCATTTACTATTTACCTGTTTGTTTGTTATTCAACTATACCAATGCATTTATTTATGTATCTTAATTGTTATTTACATTGTTATAGTTTTAATTTATTATTAATATGATTTTTTTTTTTTTTTTCATCCGACCTAGATATGGATCAAAAGGTCTCCTGTCGGCATTCTTTGCCTTTGTAATCCTTTGTAATGTATGCATGTATGCATGTATGTATGTATGTATGTATGTATGTATGTATTTATGTATACATGAATATATGTGTATGTATCTACGTACGCATGTAAAATAAATCTAGTTGAAAAAGAAAAGAAAACATAAAGTTTCCCGTAAACGAGAGAGAGAGAGAGAGAGAGAGAGAGAGAGAGAGAGAGAGAGAGAGAGAGAGAGAGACAGCTTCTGGCACCGAAAGCAACAAAGAAATTCAAATTAAATTAGGCGCGTAAGAGAAGATGGAAAGAATGTTGATATATGTTTTTACAATCTAGGAAAATAATAACAAACTAATAAAAACAGTGCAAAAGGTTGAATAAAAGAAAAAACGAAAAACAGAAAATAAAATAGAATTTTCTTTGTATGTCAAAACCGAGAAATATGTCAAACAAGTGAAATATATTGAAATATGTTATGTTTGCGAGTTGCATATGAAATGTGGTATTAAGGGAAAAAGGAGGAAAGAAAATTAATAAAAGACGAGGGTAAGGAAAAGAGAAGATAAGAATAAGAATAATCACGAATGTTGATTGGAGTAGAAACATTGAAAGAAGTTAAAGTAAATAAGTAAATAGATAAAAGACACAAACACACAAAAAAACAGTCGCGTGTGTACATAAATATGATAAAGCAGCCGCTCACGCACACACACACACACACACACACACACACACACACACACACACACACACACACACACACACACACACACACACACACACACACACACACACACACACACACACACACACACACACACACACACACACACACACACACACACACACACACACACACACACACACACACACACGACTCGATGGCGCGATTGGTAGAGGCTCCGACTGTCACTGCTGCGTCCAGGTTCGAATCCTTCCAATGGCTGATATAATTTCAGTATCGCTGAGCTTCGAGTCGTTACTCCAACTCTCGTGGGCGGAGAATTGGGTGTGTGCGTGCGTGTAAGGTCACAGCATTACCCATAGATCCCTTATACGAGCTCTGAGCTATCTTTCGGTAGAGAAAATAGCTGTCGATCACAAGTCCAACACGTGATCCAAAGACCATGGTGAATACATATTCATATACTTGGTCAAGATCATAGACTTCTCTGTCCTGTTTTGGTTGTTCATGTATATGTGTATGCGTTTTTTTCAGAGAATCCGTGTTTCATACAGTGCCATACATAAAAGTAGAATATAATCTCTATAGTTTAACCAAGTTTATCTACTCCAAGTTGATGAAGATATATGTATGCAATTTCCTCCCCCTAGCAATTTCTTTCAGGACTAGAAGAGGAAATAAATAGATCTTCTAAAGCATAAACACAAAGAAAATATATTTTTTCTAAAATGTTGCACCATAATCTTGCCCTATTGTCATTCAAAAGCTCCGTGTAAGTCTTCAGTCCCTGAGTCCTAAGGCTTCTCCGAAACGTAAATACTTCCTTGTATTTTCAACATAAATTTTCACTTAAAACATAATAATTCTTTACCCCTTATGTCAGACTAGCTTATTGTTTCTCACAAATAAACATGTATGTATGTAGGTATATATATATATATATATATATATATATATATGTATATGTATATACATGTATATATATATAAATATATATATATATATATATATATATATGTATATACATGTATGTATATATATATATGTATGAATATATATATGTATATATATATATATATATATATATATATATATATATATAACACAAACACACACACACACTCAGTGGCGCGGTTGCTACGGCGGTCCGGGTTCGAATCCTGCCTAAGGCTGAAATAGTTCCAGTATCGGTGCGCTTCGAGTCGTTACTCCAACTCTCGTGGGCGGGGAGTTGGGTGTGTGTGTGCGTATAAGGTCACAGCATTACCCATAGATCGCATTACCCATAGCTGTCGTTCACGAGTCCAGCACGTGATCCGAAAGACCAATGTGAATACACACACAGACACACACACACACACACACACACACACACACACACACACACACACACACACACACACACACACACACACACACACACACACACACACACACACGCGCGCGCGCGCACACACACACATAATATATATATATATATATATATGATTAAAATCAACTGCGCTAATAGATTTAACTATTTTCAGTTGTATCTTCTTAAGTTTAAGGAAGGACTTCCTATCAACTTCATTCAGCTTATGAACGAAATCATCCATGGTGAATGTGAAAAGAAAGGCGCTGGTGAATGCCGATGGTTTCTATTGGATATGTAACAGCATGTAAAAAACTGTTGACAACGACACCTAAAACTTCGGAGTTTTTTCACCTCGATAAGAGGCTTCCTCAGGGTGAGAAGGACTTCATTGGTGTAGAGGCGATGTTCTGGTCTTGAATGTCTAGAGGCAAGTTAAGAAGGTGGCTAAGCGGGAGGCTTTTTATACTCGGTCGAACGGTTCAGTCGACTCAGAGCGGGTGGAATGCTGGGCAGACATGTATATATATGAATATATATATACATGTATATATATATATATATATATATATATATATACATATATATAAATATACATATATATATATATATGTATATATATATATATAAATATACA
>NC_134778.1:6826759-6831759 GCF_046742065.1 Oratosquilla oratoria
TCCCCCTATGCATAAAAGGAGAAGACGGGAAGAAATCCCTTCGGGCTGCGTCAAATTTTGCTCACACATACTACCTCACCCCCCATCCCCCCGCCCATTCCACCTCATGCATCACAACATCATCCATATACAACCATTCTCCATTCACCCCTGTCTTCTGTCCTCTCCCGTCCTTCCTCAACAGACATTCCCCTCTTCCCCAAAGTCCCCTTCACCCCATCCATCTCATCTTAGGACGTCCCCTCATGTTCACTCCCTCCACATCGAAGTAACACAAAAGGAATAATTTCAAGCAACTTATTTGTCATGAATACAACATGAAATATCAATACATAGAAAAAAAAATCCTAACCGCGATTTAGCAACCTTTTGTAAAGTATTTGGGGGTAGATATAGGGAATGTCACTGAATAGATTACTGCTTTTGTTTGCAATATGAATAAATTATGGAGGACTCGAAAAAACGAAAGACGGAGGCGCGCGAATGCCTCCGATTTCTGCATTTCGATGGCGGAAGAGACGTGTGTCGCTTGTCATCTACAAAATGGAAGAGAATATCATTGCTTTATCCAACCTTGATGGCGAATATTTGGCGCGTTTTACACGCCAATCTGGACGACCCTTCGACCAAGTCGTTGAATTGTTGTCCATAATATATGAATACGGAAACGATTTCAGATTAAAATCAACATCGAAGGAATGTCTGGTACATGTCGTCAGACTAAACTTGTGCTGAATAAACACTAAAACCATTCATGTGGCAACTGGATCTCAGTGAACTGAACAGACGGAAAATATTCAAGAAATGTAACGACACGGCTACCGTCCCACGTCCTTCGCGGAGCTTCCAGTGTAGCGGAGGGTTTGTGTTGATCATAGCTACCATAGTCCATACCACTCGCAGCGATTCGACACAATGTGAAACAGGACCCAGCATCAGCGTCACTTCCGACAGCTGAATAACAACCAGCGCATCATCTGCGATCTGGCCAGTGGCATGTAAATAGAAAGCATATCAACCAGAGTGGATGGGGATTGAAGATTGAGCCCTTGAACCAGGCCAGGCGTGCACCAATGTTTTATCCACAAACTATTTTGTCATGTTCCTACTCATGCTCGACGACAAATGTAAAGTGATACGAATGCTTTGTTATTTTCCAGCTGACAGCTTGACTGTTGCGTCGTCTAGCGTTGTCAGCTGTCTTGTCCAACATAGTCGATCTCATGACATTCATTGTCAACCAATATATGTCGGATATTATCATTTATCATCTATCATCTATCATTTAATATTTATAGTTTACTATTCATTATTCGTTATTCATTGTTTACTTTATTATTCATTATTCGTAATTCATAAATCATTATTTTGGTTAATTATCTATTATTTGCTACTTATTATTCATTATTCATTATTTGTTATTGATAATTTATTGTATATTGTTTGTTATTTATAATCTATCATTTACCATTTATTAATGATTTTTATTTGTTATTTTCAATTTATAATTTATTATTAATTTTTTATTCAATATTATCAATCATTAGTTATTCATTACCTAATATTCATGATTTACTGTTTGTTAGTTATTATTCATTAGTGATTATTTATCATTTATTATCTATTATATATTAGTTACTACTTATTATTTATTATATATAATTTATAATTTATTATTTATTATTCATTATTTATTATTATTTATTATTCATTATTTATTATTTACTATTTATCATTTATTATTAATAATTTATTAATTATTTATTATTCATTGTTCATTGTTCATTGTTCATTATTTATTATTTATTATTCATTATTCATTATTTGCTATTTGTTATCATTTATTATTTATCATTTGTTTTTGTTATTTATTATTTATTATTTATTATTTATTACTTATTATTTATTATTTATTATTTATTATTTATTATATACTATTTATCATTTATTATTTATTATTTATTATATACTATTTATCATTTATCATTTATTATTTATCATTTATCATTTACTATTCATTATATATTATTTATCATTTATTATTCATTATTTATCATTTATTGTTTATTATTCATTATTTATCATTTATCATTTATTATTTATTATTTATCATTTATTATTTATCATTTATCATTTATCATTTATCATTTATTATCTATTTTTATTATTTATTATCTATTATTCATTATTATTAGTATTCATTATTTATCATTTATTACTTATTTTCATTATTCATGATTTATTACTTATTACCTATATTTATCATTTATTATTTGTTATCTAATATTCATCATTTATCATTTATCATTTATAACTTATTGTTTATTATTCATCATTTATCATTCATTACTTATTATTTATCATTAATTTTGTATCATTGTTGGACAACACCCTCAATGAACGTATGGACCTTGGAATTTGCTCCAGCCTCTGCTCTATCTACACAAAATTTGGTAGTTGAAGAACTCATGTTGCTTCCTTATAATCCTGCATCTGGCTACGTCAACCGAACCAGATCACGAAGCCCAACCCAAAGTCCTCGTAGGTCACTGCATAGACACAGACAGGCAGAACGCATGATCCTATGTGGAAGTGCCTTCCAGTGCAAGCTACCGAGGTTCAACTTCGTAGCTGATGCATATGACGAGCTGATCGACTGAATGAAAGGAGTCCTGATTAAGCGAGCGAGTGACCCGGCACTCGTGAGGTACCGAAGAACTTTAAGCCATTCAACTCCGATGACAAGATGTCTTGTCATTTGGTCAAATAAAACAAAAAATCATAAAACACCAAAATGTTTGATCAAACACCAGAAAAATATGACGTCAATCCTCGCTTCGCTCGCAGCGAAGCGAGGACTGACGTCATATTTTTCTGGTGTTTGATCAAACATTTTGGTGTTTTATGATTTTTTGTTTTATTTGACCAAATGACAAGACATCTTGTCATCGGAGTTGAATGGGTTAAGCCGGGGATAGAAGTCGCCCGTTTAGGATGGAGCCGTCGAGAGCGCGAACCGAGTGGTCAATCAGCTGTCGCGTTCAGTGGGGGTCAAAAACATTACACAGGGGTACATTTGTTTTTGAATTAAATACCATGCGAGAATCCCGCATTTTATGAAAAATACATATTTATCTGAGTACATTCGTGTTTAAGTGAATATGACTTAAGATAGAGAAAATACTTGAGTATCCAGAATATTAGTTTGTATGTTTTCATCATCTTGCCCAAGATGACAGCTGATATATACATTCGGACAGGATTATATATATTTTTTCATTATTCTCAGTGGAAAGCGAAATTTGAGAGCTCTCACATTAGTTCGCTTAATGACCACCAGGGACTGATAGCGTCAACAATGGAAAAATTCAATTGCACGGCGCCGCGCGGAATTTAATCGTGGTGCAATTTTTTTCACATTCGTACTCCTCAGAGGGTTTCCCATAAAGTGAATTCAGAATTTTTTACCACACACATATACACAAACACGCTTTCCTCCCCCTCTCTCTCTCTCTCCCACACACTCACACAATATACATATATATGCAAATACATATACATATGTGTATATGTATATATAAATGGTAAGAATGGAAAGACACGATTAGGAACAAGAGACTTTATTCCTGACCGGTTTCACCTTTGAGGCTTTTTCGGAGGTAATATATACAGAGAATGAAATTATTGGTATATAGGGCAGTTGCTGTGGTTCATGAGGGACGCGGGGTGAAATTCCGTATGCTGCTTGGCTTGGTGATCGTATGGGATCAGAGTGTGTGGCGGGCGGAGGTAGCTGCTTGTTTTTGTGTTGGCTATTGTCTCATGGCGTATTTGGCGGCATGTTTTGCAACCTTGATATCTCTTGTTCTGTTGTTGATGCAACCGTTGGTGTTTATGTATATTGCTTCTAATGTTTTTTTTTTGTGGTTTGTTTATGTTTTCATGTCAAATGTTTGCTTGGTTCCATTGAGATAAATGTTGTTTTTCTTCGATGTGGTTTACCCAGGCGTTTGTTGTGCGGTGGTGACGAACATCAGCTTTGTGTTCATGTAGGCGTTTCTTTAATCCCCTGTACGTTTCACCATAGTGGGCAAGGTTGCATCCCGAACAGGGGATTCTGTCGGGTTGAGTGGGATTTTGTCTATTATTTGTGAAGTCCCGTATTTGTCGTCCTTTGTCTGATATTACAGTACTGTGATGCCTATGGGTTTAAGTTTCTTGGTTAGGAGGTGAGTTGGGTTCGATGGTGGTGCTATTAGGAGGATATTTTCATTTTTGGTTTGTGGTGTGAAAATGTCCTCCTCATAGCACCATCATTGGATCTAACTCACCTCCTAGCCAAGAAATTTAAACCCATAGGCATCACAGTAATATCAGATAAAGGACGACAAATACGAGACTTTACAAATAACAGAAAAAATCCCACTCAACCCGACAGTATCCTATACAAAATCCCCTGCTCTTGATGCAACCTTGCCTACTATGGTGAAACGTACAGGGGATTAAAGAAACGCCTACATAAACACAAAGCTGATGTCCGTCACCACCACACAACAAGCGCCTGGGTAAACCACATCGAAGAAAAACAACATTTATCTCAATGGAACCAAGCAAACATTTGACATGAAAACATAAACAAACCACAAAGAAAAACATTGGAAGCAATATACATAAACACCAACGATTGCATCAGCAACAGAATAGGAGATATGAAGATTGCAGAAAAGCCGCCAAATACGCCATGAGACAATTGCTCACACAAAAACAAACTACCTACCCCCGCCACATACTCTGACACCACATGACCACCAACCCAAGCAACATACGGAATCTCACCCCGCGTCCCTCATGAACCACAGCAACTGCCCTATAAATACCAATAATTTCATTCTCTGTAAATATTACCTCTGAAGAAGCCTCAAAGGCGAAACCGGTCAGGAATAAAGTCTCTTGTTCCCAATCGTGTCTTTCCATTCTTACCATTCATACACCTGTCATGA
>NC_134778.1:6841759-6844259 GCF_046742065.1 Oratosquilla oratoria
TTATAGGTAAATATTTTGGGATATTAAGACAAATTGTCAGAGTCCCCTGGTAGCCACAGCAGGAACTAACATCTTGCCATGTGGCGGGCGTCACAGAATTTACTTAAAATGTTTTATTTTTTTAAGTTAGGAATATGAAACTTGCCAGGTCTCTAAAATATTAATAAGAACTATCTTTTGATAATAAAAAATGTGATCAGAGCCAACTAGTGACCAAAATTTATGAAAAATCATGTGCCGCATCCTGAAAAGGGAACCGTGGTTGATAGATATATAGATAGATATTTAAGTGTACAACACAAGTGATGTTTCTTTTGTTGTTTCCTTTTAGATTCTACTGTGTTAGACTAGATATAACTGATAATTGAGCATTGAGTGTAGTCCAGGCCGCATTAGAAGCAGTCATCGGTGGAAAATCCCGAGACTGGGTAGGGGAAGCAACAGAAGAACCGAAGTGTAGTTCAACTCGCTCAACCGCCCTCACCACCGATCAATGAGCTGCAGTACATGAACAGTGCAAATTCATTAAAAGTCGTACACTTTGTGTTACTACTGTTGTGCATTGAGTTACTGGACTGCAAATCAGTTTAAAGTCGTACATTTTATGTTGAAACTATTGTGCATTGAATTACTCTAACGATTTCATTCCAATTAATTGATGAACCAGTCCCTGGCACTTCTGGTCAAACAGAACCAGTTATTGTGGACTGGAAGAAAGTTTTCTATGCCACACAGTAAGAAGTGAGCCTGTACAATGTCCTGCTTATTCAGAGAGGTGTTGGGTACAAGTACATGGCTGAAAATATCAAGAAGTTCCATGAAATGAACCAGCTACCTTTCTTAGTAAATGTTGTGCAGTTAGATGAAGATCATGGTATGGAAAAAACCCTCTTGTTACATAATGCTGTAGGGCATAAATCTTGAATAGCACCAGGATGCTTAAAAAAACAGTGAAGCGCAAGTGTGAAACAGCAGATACAGCAAGTCTAGTCAAAACTAGGCGACATTTTCTGTCAATTGATGACTCTGAGTCAGTATTCTTCTTCTGTGATGAGAAAAGTGGGTCATCTGTCCTACACAGGGCTTCAACCTTGAGCTAGATTACAAGGTACGCCAAATTGCCACTGACCTCCGCTACACAAAGGTGTTGTCAAAACTAGCTGCAGGAGATATGGTGGCAATAGAGGTACAATATCACACTTTGTGCATAACAAAATTCAGGTCTGCAGTAGTCTCATCCTGTTCTGCTTCTGGGGATTTCTGAAGGTGCATATGTAGTCCAGAAAACAAGTCACATGTCCTCTGCAATGGCACTAGATCGGGCACATGAGGAAGATAATGCTCTGATCAAAGGAGAAGGAGGGACTGTAGGGTTGACAAACAATTCTGCAACACTAAGACGTTGGAGGATTGGTAGTCCAGAGGTCAGCAGACTCATCCGCTACTTTGAGAACATTCCAGAGAAAGTAGCCAATGACGAACATCATGAGCAGACACCAAGTGTTCAAAATTCTTTTGTGAAGGAGGTAACTACTCTCAGGAAGGTTATAAAAGATCTTGGAAGTCATTTTCTAGAGGAAAGCAACGGATCTTGACACTTGACTTCAAAGTTGTCTTCAGCCAGTCAGCTGTAGAAAGTTTCAAGGGTGTGTATGACTTGGGACAGCGTCAGTATGAGAAATTTGTAACTGAACGCATCACAACTCAGAAAGAGTCAGTTACACAGTCTATCAAGAAGAACAAGCTGTTGCTCTTCTCGAAGTCTCAAAGTTATTAACCCATTCAACTCCGATGACAAGATGTCTTGTCATTTGGTCAAATAAAACAAAAAATCATAATAAAACAACAAAATGTTTGATGATCAAACAGCACCAGAAAAATATGACGTCATCAGTCCTCCTCGAGGAGGACTGATGACGTCATATTTTTCTGGTGCTGTTTGATCATCAAACATTTTGTTGTTTTATTATGATTTTTTGTTTTATTTGACCAAATGACAAGACATCTTGTCATTGGAGTTGAATGGGTTAAGGACGACTGTGCATTGTTCTCCAGGCTGTACATCGTCTGCCAATCTCGCGAAGGAAAGCTTGAGGAGTTCTTTAAGTTTGAGAACCAGCCATGGCCACCTTCTCTAGTCCAAAGTCAGGGGAGATGAGATCAAGTAAGAAGTCTGACTTGTTCTTTTCCCTGGAAGGTCTATCTAACTCTGACCACACAGTCCCTCAGGTTACTGTAGTTGTGCTGGATGGTGCTACGGCGGTGCACCCTCTAACTCCAATTGCTTCAAAGACATTCTATGACTATGTTACACAAGTCTTTGTGCCCCACATTCAAGACATCTTGAAGAACGTAGACAGAGTAGTTATCGTTTTTTATGTCTACAAGGAAAAAAAGCCTCAAGACATCAACCAGGGGGAAGAGAGGCAGTGATGTTCGCAGGAAAGTAACTCTCACCACTCAGATCCCAGGAAACTGGCAGAGTTTTCTCCGCAATAAT
>NC_134778.1:6861759-6866759 GCF_046742065.1 Oratosquilla oratoria
AGAGGAGACGAGAAATGTATAGACGTGGAATCATAAATGCAAGATAAAGAGGGTATGACCAAATATATAACACATAAAGAACAGGAAAGGAAGTCCAGAAGTATAAAGATAATACTTTCAGTGCTTGTTTTATATAAAAGAAGAAACATTTACTGTTGTATGCACATAAATGACGTAACATACTATAATGCACAGTATATGTACGAAAAATATCGATGGAAAAGGTGGCTGTAATTAATGGAATGAAAAAAGATGAGTTTATTATTCAATCGGATTTTCCCGAATGTAGGTCGTTTGGTTACATTGTCGTCTATCAATGCTGTATGGAACTGTACCTGGGCTCTCATGTATATCGGAGTTATATATGCATGCATACAAAATACATGCATACATCTATGCATACTCACGTACATGCATATATACATACATACATACATACATACATACATACATACATACATACATACATACATACATACATACATACATACATACATACATACACACATACACATACATACATACATACATACATACATACACACACACATACATACATACATACATACATGCATACATACATACATACATACATACATACATACATACATACATACATACATACATACATACATTTATACACCTCGTGGCGCTGTGGTTAGGGTTCTCGCCTGCCACTACGGCGGTCTGTGTTCGACTCCCGCGCAGGGCTGAAATAAGTTCAGTATCTCTGCGCTGCGGGGTGTTACTCCAACTCTCGTGGGCGGGGAGTTAATAACTGTCGATCATGAGTCCAACACGGGATCCAAGACCAAGGTGAATCACATGGCAAATCACATACATACATACATACATACATACATACATACATACATACATACATACATACATACATACATACATACATACATACATACATACATACATACATACATACATACATACATACATACATACATACATACATACATACATACATACATACATACATACATACACATAGATATATGCATACATACATACTGTACATACATATGTACACACCCCTTCAAGCATGTATGCATTCAATGTAAGCATGAATCATGTGTATTTAAGTTATATTTATCATGAAAGTATGATGAATTGAATTGTGAATATTTTTTCCCCGACAACTCAGAGAATATTGCCAACAATTGCTTTTTTTGCGACATTTTACGCATCAAAGATACCTCAGAAATCTACAATGTACCAAGAGAATATCAGAATAAAATTTAAAATCTTTTTTGAACGATGGAGTCACAGAGACAAGACCACACAAACATAACTATCCCTGCATATCATAATCACATAGATACGAATAAACACCTGTAAATACTCATATCGCATAGCCACTTACCACATAACGACGTTTCATGACTTAAGACTCGTTGCTAAATCCTCTTCTGAAGGGCCGGAGAAGAGAACTTGTGCTTTGGAGTGTTGAACTACTTCCCTGGCATCAGTCCAGGTCGTGTGGCAGAGAACTCAAAAGTTGAGCGGTTGTAGAGTCATTAGCCTGTACGAGATGGAGTTCTGGTAACCGGGGAATGAGGGATGAAAATTAAATGGCCCTTGGTCCATGGGCTGAAGCACCCTGGATTGAGGTACAAAAATACTGACATCGTGTTCATGCGCGTCGTAAAAAGCAAATAAATCGACTGTGGATGAAGAAACTAAGGGATCGTTCATTCGTATTTTTCTCACTCAAAGAATCAAAAGAAACGTATATATATTTTTCTTGGATGTATCCAGTAAACAGAGATTAATGTACTGATATATATATATATATATATACCTCATAGACTGAGAATGTAATATGAGTCTTCTAGATATTGTCCTTATGTAGAGACAGGTTGAAGAAGAAGAAAAACAAAGAAGGAGCATCTCCCTCAAAGAATCAAAAGAAAAGTATATATATTTTTATTTGATGTACCCAGTAAGCAGGGACTAATGTAGTGATATATGTATATATGCCTCATAGACTGAGAATGTAATATGAGTCTTCTAAATATTGTCCTCAAGTAGAGACAGATTAGAGAAGAGGAAAAACAAAGAAGCAGCATCTCCCTCAAAGAATCAAAAGAAAACTATATATATTTTTCTTGGATGTACACAGGGACTAATGTACTGATATATGTATATATGCCTCATAGACTGAGAATGTAATAGGATTCTTCTAAATATTATCCTCAAGTAGAGACAGATTAGAGAAGAGGAAAAACAAAGAAGCAGCATCTCCCTCAAAGAATCAAAAGAAAACTATTTATATTTTTCTTGGATGTAAACAGGGATTAATGTGCTGATATATGTATATATGCCTCATAGACTGAGAATGTAATAGGAGTCTTCTAAATATTGTCCTCAATTAGAGACAGATTAGAGAAGAGGAGAAACAAAGAAGCAGCATCTCCCTCAAAGAATCAAAAGAAAAGTATATATATTTTTCTTGGATGTACCCAGGGATTAATGTGCTGATATATGTATATATGCCTCATAGACTGAGAATGTAATAGGAGTCTTCTGAATATTGTCCTCAAGTAGAGACAGATTAGAGAAGAGGAAAAACAAAGAAGCAGCATATCCCTCAAAGAATCATAAGAAACGTATATATATTTTTCTTGGACGTACCCAGTAAACAGGGACTAATGTGCTGATATATGTATATATGCCTCATAGACTGAGAATGTAATAGGAGTCTTCTAAATATTGTCCTCAAGTAGAGACAAATTAGAGAAGAGGAAAAACAAAGAAGCAGCATCTCCCTCAAAGAATCAAAAGAAAAGTATATATATATTTCTTGAATGTACCCAGTAAACAGGGATTAATGTGCTGATATATGTATATATGCCTCATAGACTGAGAATGTAATATGAGTCTTCTAAATATTGTCCTTGTGTAGAGACAGATTAGAGAAGAGGAAAAACAAAGAAGCAGCATCTCCCTCAAAGAATCAAAGGAAAAGTATACATATTTTTATTTGATGTACCCAGTAAGCAGGGACTAATGTACTGATATATGTATATATGCCTCACAGACTGAGAATGTAATAGGAGTCTTATAAATATTGTTCTTATGTAGAAACAGATAAGAGAAGAGGAAGAACAAAGAAACAGCATCTCCCTCAAAGAATCAAAAGAAAAGTATATATATTTTTCTTGGATGTACCCAGTAAACAGGGATTAATGTGCTGATATATGTATATATGCCTCATAGACTGAGAATGTAATAGGGAGTCTTCTAAATACTATCCTTATGTAGAGACAGATTAGAGAAGAAGAAAAATAAAAAAAAGCAGCATGAAGCACCACTTGCAAGATACCAACAGAAGAAACAGTGAGGTTAAATAAATTTTGATACTCTTATGCAAAAAAAAAAAGTCCTGAGAATTTAAATCAAGTTGTCTTAAAAAATTCCTTGTCTAAATGTCTCCTATGAGTCCTATGTAAATAAAAGTCTGTTGACAAGGGTACAAACACATTATATACCTGTGGACTTGTAGAATAACAAATAGACAAGAAAACTTGATCATATACATATTACACATAAGATAAAATGAAGGTAAATTACCTAGTGGATTCCAGTTTGTAATACGAAACGACAGTTTCTATCTTTAAGAAGAAAAAACTGCTAACAACGTTGTAAAAGTTTCGGGAGTAGAAATGGGCAAAGGAAGTACATGAATATAATAACAAGTTATCCTGACAGCATTGAGGAGAAACGAGGAAACTTGGTTAATAACCCAAAGGAGGAAGATCCTAAGTGGAATGCAATACACAAAAAAAAAATAATAATAATAATAATAAATAAAAAAAATCGCCGTGAACGGTAATAGTCTGTTCACCACATAATTCTGACCCAGATCATTAATCCATTCAACTCCGATGACAAGATGTCTTGTCATTTGGTCAAATAAAACAAAAAATCATAAAACACCAAAATGTTTGATCAAACACCAGAAAAATATGACGTCAATCCTCGCTTCGCTCGCAGCGAAGCGAGGATTGACGTCATATTTTTCTGGTGTTTGATCAAACATTTTGGTGTTTTATGATTTTTTGTTTTATTTGACCAAATGACAAGACATCTTGTCATCGGAGTTGAATGGGTTAATGCTGATACTCTAGAGAAAGGTGCACATGTGATACACAAGAGCAAATAGTGTAAAAATACGAATATATTCTAAGGAAAGTAGGTTAACTTGATCCACTTGTTATGATTTCTTTTATCACGTCAGCTGCTAGCGAATGTTTTCAACCCAGAAAAGCAAAACCTTCTACACATAGAGACTAATCTACTTATAATTAGTTTCCTTGTGATGGAGCCAGACGTACATTTCCTTATTCAATCCTGGCTATTGCCAAGCAATTTCATCCAATCCAATTAATTCCTTTGGCCTAACTATACAAAAAGGATGAACGCTTCTTCATATGGAATTACACAAGGAGTGCTAAAGGACTCATCAGCAATAACATACGATTTTTAGAGAATTTGTGCGTCAACAACTGTCAACAAGGAACAGTCAATTTCATCCAATCCAATCAATTCCTTTGGTCTAACTATACGAAAAGGATGGACGCTTCTTCATATGGAATTACACAAGGAGTGCTAAAGGACTCATCAGCAATAACATACGATTTTTAGAGAATTTGTGCGTCAACAACTGTCAATAAAGTTTATACTTGTATCTCAATGACGTGAATCAGATACTTCTTGTTATAAATACCCGTGTACATAGGACAAAGGAGGCTTTGTGTGTTGGTAACAATTCATATATAGGATCAAATCTGTGATAACAGGAAAAATATACATCACCAATTCATTAATTTGATTCATTAGTTCATGAATTCATGATTTCATTCACAGAAGTAAGATAAAAGCCTTTTCTCTATAATTTTGCCGCAACTATCGAATCCAACCGTGGGAATTCCACAAATTAGATAAGTAAAATCGCAATGGTGACAGTGTATTGCAAGTTGTTGTTA
>NC_134778.1:6899259-6901759 GCF_046742065.1 Oratosquilla oratoria
CAAACACTCCTTACCTAGATTTTATCCTCACGTAACAAAGTAGTAAGAAGGAAGGAAATTATGGGAAATAAAACTCTCTCTCTCTCTCTCTCTCTCTCTCTCTCTCTCTCTCTCTCTCTCTCTCTCTCTCTCTCTCTCTCTCTCTCTCTCTCTCTCTCTCTCTCTCTCTCTCTCTCTCTCTCTCTCTCTCTCTCTCTCTCTCTCTCTCTCTCTCTCTCTCTCTCTCTCTCTCTCTCTCTCTCTCTCTCTCTCTCTCTCTCTCCACTCTCTCTCTCTCTCTCTCTCTCTCTCTCTCTCTCTCTCTCTCTCTCTCCTCTCTCTCTCTCTCTCTCTCTCTCTCTCTCTCTCTCTCTCTCTCTCTCTCTCTCTCTCTCTCTCTCGCTCTCTCTCTCTCTTCTCTCTCTCTCTCTCTCTCTCTCTCTCTCTCTCTCTCTCTCTCTCTCTCTCTCTCTCTCTCTCTCTCTCTCTCTCTCTCTCTCTCTCTCTCTCTCTCTCTCTCTCTCTCTCTCTCTCTCTCTTTTCATCTGTTTCACCTGCTCCTTAAAGTCCCTGGCAGTCCCTTACTCCACCTCTACAATCTTTGCTGGACATCTGACACCATTGTGCCCATCCCCAATTCTGTCACAGACAAGTTCCGGTCTATTTCACTCACTTCCTCTTTCTGCAAAATCCCCGAACATATATTCCTCACTCACCTTATGTTTCGACTACAGGCTAAGCTATCATAGCAACTGTATAGTTTCATACTACAGAGGATCACACACCGCTGCCTGATGGACCAATATGCCCGCCTCTCCCCTACCAATGTGGTAGCATTTCTTGATTTCAAAAATGCTTTCGACGTAGCCAACAGGGAGATTATTCTCGACCAGTTCGTAGAAATTGACGTCCAAGACAATTTTCTTGGGTGGATTCGTGGCTATTTATCAAATAGGACTTCACGTGTACTATTCCAGGGAACGTGCAGTACCTCCAGGGAATTCGAACTTGGTATTCCAAAAGATGGGGTTTTTAGTTCCTTCATCTTTAACGTCCTGGTGCACAGCATGCTATCCCTTACGCCCAACATTCGCGGCACTACTGTCACCTGCTACGCTGACGAGATCTATGTACACTCCACCTCTGCTATCGACCTACAGTGGCTCCTTTACTCCTTCTACGAGTCGACATCCGCCTGTGGCCTCATCCTTTCACCAGAAAAATGTCGAGTTTTCTCTCCTCGGGGCTCCGGAACACTGTCAGTGTTCTCTGCAGGACACAGTGTCATCCTGCCCTCCACACAGTACCTGGACCTAGGAGCGCCAGCAGGCATCACTCCAGCCATACCTGCTCGGCAGCTCATCCATCCCTTCATCCAAGATCTCCTCCACCGGCTAGAAAAGCGCTTTATTTCCTCTAAATGGCTCACCAACACTGCCGCTGGACTATCCATCCCCATGGCAAGAACCATCTGTTGTTGCCTTCATTGGGTCAGTGATAGACTATATATCTCTCCCCAGTCATTGGCCAACTCTCCAAGTCCTCTTTGGTGCCTTTAGAAAGATTCTAGAACAGAGTGATGCGGTACATTCTTGGATGTTCCATCTTCACCAGAGTAGTAAACATGCAGACCGAATTTAACCTTCCTCCAGTTATTGAAAGAATACACGCCAACATCTTCAGCGTCAAGTGCCTCCACTCGCCCATCTGGCGTCCCGGCGTCTGCACCCTCGTTAACTTAGTGTGTTCCACCCCGCAGCGCCTTCACATCGAAGTACCTATGGCCGAGGTTGATCACGGACAGCCTCTATGGAGGATTCCACACCCACTTCAAAAATTTACCCACTGTTCCTCCAGAAACAACTAGCTTCGGAACACATCGCCGCAGTGTTCTCCGTCCCTGCTGTGCACCATCTTTGCGTAGACGGGTCCTTACAACCAGGCGGTAGCCCGGGCTGCGCCGTCTACTCGCCGGATGTGGAGCCACTTGGCTGGGTTGGTCGCAGGTTACCCAACTCGTCCAGCTCTATGTGCTGCGAACTACAGACGCTCTTTCTGACTGTTAACCTACTCTGTCAGCGGCGAATGAATGGCATGGAGATGTGTGACTCCCAGTCCGCCCTATAAGCCATCTCGTCTCCACAACCAACACACCTCCTTTACAGCAGATAGTCACAACTCAAGAACACTCTCACCATAAGCTTTATGTAGATTCCCTCCACCATCAATCAAAAAGCAGATCTCCTCGACATAAATGCTTGTGAATTGCCACTGCCCGACAATACCACACCCTCCCACTCTTCTATAAGAAAGTCATACACTCTGCCGCTCGTCTCATCACCCTCCACGCATGAATGCAGAGCGCGCATAAAGCGTATCAATACAACACTACAACCACTTCCTTCTCTCTCTCTCTCTCTCTCTCAAGGTATTGCAAACACGGACTCCTCTTTCGTAGACACAATATCATGACTGGATGACTTCGCCTGGGTTACAGACTGTTTGGATTTCTGAGGCGGGG
>NC_134778.1:6916759-6921759 GCF_046742065.1 Oratosquilla oratoria
CTGGAAACCATATAGATCCTATTTCTTCATAACGCTTATCTTTCCAGGCAATGGTCCATACCCTGTGATTGTGTATATTCACGGGGAGTCCTTCGGTTGGGGCTCTGGAAACCTTATAGATCCTAATTCTTGGTCTGGAAACCTTATAGATCCTAATTCTTTATAACGCTTCTCTTTCCAGGCAATGGCCCATACCCTGTGATTGTGTATATTCACGGGGAGTCCTTCGGTTGGGGCTCTGGAAACCTTATAGATCCTAATTCTTGGTCTGGAAACCTTATAGATCCTTATTCTTCATAACTCTTCTCTTTCCAGGCAGTGGCCCATACCCTGTGATTGTGTATATTTACGGGGATTTTTTCAATTGGGGCTCTGGAAACCTTATAGATCCTAATTCTTGGTCTGGAAACCTTATAGATTCTAATTCTTCATAACGCTTTTCTTTCCAGGCAATGGCCCATACACTGTGATTGTGTATATTCACGGAGAGTCCTTTAGTTGGGGCTCTGGAAACCTTATAGATCCTAATTCTTGGTCTGAAAACCTTATAGATCCTTATTCTTCATAACGCTTCTCTTTCCAGGCAGTGGTCCTTACCCTGTGATTGTGTATATTCACGGGGAATCCTTCAGTTGGGGCTCTGGAAACCTTATAGATCCTAATTCTTGGTCTGGAAACCTTATAGATCCTAGTTCTTTATACCGCTTCTCTTTCCAGGCAGTGACCCATACCCTGTGATTGTGTATATTCACGGGGATTTTTTCAGTTGGGGCTCTGGAAACCTTATAGATTCTAATTCTTGGTCTGGAAACCTTATAGATCCTAATTCTTTATAACGCTTCTCTTTCCAGGTAGTGGCCCATACCCTGTGATTGTGTATATTCACGGGGAGTCCTTCAGTTGGGGCTCTGGAAACCTTATAGATCCTAATTCTTGGTCTGGAAACCTTATAGATCCTAATTCTTTATACCGCTTCTCTTTCCAGGCAGTGGGCCATACCCTGTGATTGTGTATATTCACGGGGATTTTTTCAGTTGGGGCTCTGGAAACCTTATAGATCCTAATTCTTGGTCTGGAAACCTTATAGATCCTAATTCTTTATACCGCTTCTCTTTTCAGGCAGTGGCCCATACCCTGTGATTGTGTATATTCACGGGGAGCCCTACAGTTGGGGCTCTGGAAACCTTATAGATCCTAATTCTTGGTCTGGAAACTTTATAGTTCCTAATTCTTTATAACGCTTCTCTTTCCAGGCAGTGGCCCATACCCTGTGATTGTGTATATTCAAGGGGATTAATTCAGTTGTGGCTCTGGAAACATTATAGATCCTAATTCTTCATAACTCTTCTCTTTCCAGGTAGTGGCCCATACCCTGTGATTGTGTATATTCACGGGGAGTCCTTCAGTTGGGGCTCTGGAAACCTTATAGATGGCTCTGTCTTATCAGCTTTCGGGAAGACTGTCGTCGTCACTCTAAACTACAGACTGGGACCATTAGGTATGTACATTTAGAAAGGAGAAGGAAACTCATAAAAATTTCTCAACATTTGAAGGGTAGGTTTATGTTTCTGACGAAGATTGTTGGTATCACCTCAAACTATGGGTAATCTTATTTATTTATTTATTTTATCTGTTTATATATATTTTGTTGTTTTGAGGGTCACAGATCCATCTGATCTGTAATTTACCAATGTAATCTCCTCATAGCCTTACTCTTATCAGAAATGCAATATCACATTTTCTTCATGTTTGCCTACAACCCCTCCCCCCCACACACGCACGTACACACACGGGCGCGCACACTCACACACACACACACACACACACACACACACACACACACACACACACACACACACACACACACACACACACACACACACACACACACACACACACACACACACACACACACACACACACACACACACACACACACACACACACCACCAGAAATGCAACATGGCCCTGCTGAGAACGATTGCCTTAAAGTACAAGTTAGGGTCATCAGGTATGTCATTCTAGAAATGAGAAAGATATGAAGAGTACAGATCCTTCGATGAAGTACTATGTGACCTTTTGTCAGTTGTCGATAGTTGCTCGATAGGACATCCATTCATCTTTAGTATAGTGATTAGACCTTCTCACTTTATGGCCACCAGGCCAATAGGACTCTGACGTTCGGGTTCATCTACGTGAGTAGTATTGATATGAATAATAAAAGAACACAGTTATAGAAATATTTTCTCTGTGTAATGAAGTTAAGGTTCCCAATGTCTGGAGGGCATAAGTCATTCGAAAGCCTAATCAATCAAAATCTGCTTAATAGACGCAGATTGGGCTTTATAAGATGCTAACCACGTGTCGTCGTATTTCACAGATGTTTGTTTGTCAATGCAGATGTTATTATTACTGATTGGAGACTTGGATATGTGACGGGTTGTAAGTGGTTGCAGACGCTGACACATAATCATATCAGAGAGGAAAACTGGAAGTGGTAAGGTAAGGAAAGAACTTCCACAGCTTTCTGATACAAAGTAAAGGAACCTGATGAACTACCACAGAAGTTCAACGACAGTTTATGTAATGTAAATGAATTATAATATCAGATTAGGAATGAAAAATGCAAGAGGGTATATTTCCAAAACAAATAATTAAGTAAATTGTGTTCGGTTTGGTACACGCAAAAAGTACCTTGAGCCTTGAAGATCAAACTTCTTACTTTTTTTCCCAAGAGCTAACGTAGTTTGTGTAAAAAAAAATCAACTATCAACATAGAATACATCCAAAGAAGATAAGAATAAAACCAAAATGTGCTAAATAACATAGAACAACATACAGACCTATTTGCCCAGAGACTTTTTGTTCTCCTTCTCACAACAAAGTAATGTCGTAGCACATTGGTAAAATAATACTAATGACCCATTTTCGGAGAAGAATAAGCGAAAGTAAAAAGATCCGTATATTTCTATCACTAAATGTGATCCTTTACTGCATCTGCTGAAGAGGATCACAGTTAGTGATCGATATATACGGAACTTATTACTTTTGCTCATTCTTCTCCGAAAGTGAGTCATTAGTATCTCCTCACCTTAAAGAATCGTAGTTGAGTATTCACTAGTTGATGAAGGGATGACGAAAGAAAGAATAAGAACGCTATATGCACTGCATCAGGAAAAGGTCTATCTGTTTATATATCAAAAGGCATCTCCCCCCTATAAAAGGATAGCCGTCAGCAGAAGAAAGATACATGCATACATACATACATACATACATACATATACCAACGACTATTTCCCCCTTACAAGGGAGGTAGCCCCTCCCCCCAAAAAAAAACAACAACAACATAAACTCCACTTCCACCCATTCTTTCTCCTCATACTCCATTCCCATTCATCCCCTTCCCTCCATCTTATCTTGGCTCCTCTTGGATGACGGGTCATCCCTGCATCTCGCCCACTGCCCTGGGTTAGAAGCAGTGTAGCAAGACACAGCACATCCACAGCAAAGCCGCTTCATTTAATCGGCGACCCCTTCCCCTCTCCGTCCCCTCATGCAGAAAAAGAGAAGACTGAGAGAAATCCCTTCAGGCTACGTGAAAATAGCATTCACATATACTCCTTACTCCTCCCCCTCTAACACAGGCTCTACTCTCGTAAAGAAGAGAGATAGAAAAATTAAAATGTAGAGGGCATGGAAAGGGGGATAAAGGTACAAGGCGAAGGAAGATATGGTGAGCACGTTGAATATCATCGTCGTTTTAAAATTCTATTGTAACTGACACCAGCTGGAAGAAACATCCGTTCCTCAAGAGGTTAAAAAGAAAAAAAAATCCAATTAACCTGTAAAAGGGTGGTGTCCTCTACGAACTTTATTCTACTGAACGTCAGACAATTTCATTCGATTGGGAGATAGCTTTACAACTCAAAACTTTTAAAAAGAATTTTGTGAGTAATTTTTCTTTTATTCTGTTTGTTTATTTTTATTCTTGTCGTAATTTTCGAATTTGATGCCATGCTGTTTTTTCTCTATAGTAGCGCGAGCTGTTTACAAGCACAAATCCACAACAGACAGACTTTAATTTTCTTCTTTCTTCTTCTTTTCCTATTGACGTTCGTGAAGGCAAAAATCTTGCATTGTTGATCAAATTTGCTTATTTCTAACATGATGAGAATGACATACTTGAAAGTCTTATTTTTGAACTGCGTAACAGTCAGACCTCAACTTTCTTCTTTCTTCTTCTTTTCCTGTTGACGTTTGTGAAGGCAAAAATCTTGCATTGTTAATCAAATTTGCTTATTTTCAACATGATGAAAATGACATACTTGAAAGTCTCTTTTTAGAACTGCGTAACAGTCAGACCTTAACTTTCTTCTTTCTTCTTCTTTTCCTGTTGACGTTTGTGAAGGCAAAAATCTTGCATTGTTGATCAAATTTGCTTATTTTCAACATGATGAAAATGACATACTTGAAAGTCTCTTTTTAGAACTGCGTAACAGTCAGACCTTAACTTTCTTCTTTCTTCTTCTTTTCCTGTTGACGTTTGTGAAGGCAAATATCTTGTATTGTTGATCAAATTTGCTTATTTTCAACATGATGAGAATGACATACTTGAAAGTCTCTTTTTAGAACTGCGTAACAGTCAGACCTTAACTTTCTTCTTTCTTCTTCTTTTCCTGTTGACGTTTGTGAAGGCAAAAATCTTGCATTGTTGATCAAATTTGCTTATTTTTAACATGATGAGAATGATATACTTGAAAGCATCTTTTTAGAACTGCGTATTGTACCCAGTCCAGCCCCTTTCCCCGGCGTATAACTGAGTCTGCTCGTGCAGACTCTTTTTCCACGGCCTTTTGGGAAACATACTCTGTAAGAAAATGCGTCACACTTACATGACGATCTTCTTCCCAAGCTCACGTGCTGTTCAGCATCGGAGAAATCTGAGAAGCATAGTGGGTACGGACTGTCTACGTTTTTTAAAACAATTTCTGGTGAAACAT
>NC_134778.1:6939259-6941759 GCF_046742065.1 Oratosquilla oratoria
TATATATATATATATATAAATATATATATATATATACAAGATAGACAGACAGACAGAAAGACAGAGAAGAAGGAGAAAGTAATGAATAGAGAAAGAAAGAAGTAAATTTTTTTATCACACATTCATGAATATTAGACGATGTTTAGGAGAAAAGATGAGACCGAAGTTTTGGTTGAGGACACCAGACCTGAACCTTTCCTGTCCACTGGTTATTTAGTTTAGCCGAATCAGATACTCAGCAGGTACACTGATATATAAAACACTTCAAGTGCCGATGAAATTTGATTATAGAATTGTTGTTGTTGTTGTTGCTGCTATGGGTCATATGACGTAGTCATAGGAACAATGTGTTGTAAAAAATAAAGCAAGTAAACAGAGCTAAGCAGGATATGGAACAAAAAAATATATCAAGCGTCAGAGGAAAATATGGAAGCTTTTGGCTTTAGAAATACATTTCTTTATATATACATACATATACATATATATATATATATATATATACATACATATATACATATAAATATATATGTATATATGTACATATATATATACATATAAATATATGTATATATGTACATACATATATATATATATATATATATATATGTATGTATGTATGTATGTATGTATGTATGTATGTATGTATGTATGTATGTATGTATGTATGTATGTAAAAAGTCATAAGGCAAAAGTTTACTTCTCACAGAAATGCACGTGCATCCCAGAACATTAGGCCTACACGTACAAAGACACCTCGACACTGGCTTTCTTCCGGGTTATGAAATATTCGGTTGACAACCGAACTCTCCCAGACACTCTCGCTTTTAACTAAAGATTATATAACACGCAGTACCGGAAGAAACAACCATAACCCAACACTCGCCATGAAGATTCTAACTCGTTTATCTCCCTCGCTAGAGTCAAGCCCTTGTCTTGAATAGATTATATTATTGCCAATATTAGATTATTTTGTTCAAGTGAAAGACTGATTCAGCGCACACTAATGCTGTTGATCGGAGCGTCAGTATGAGATGTCTGTCTGTCTATTGATCCAATTATCTATCAGTCCACCCATCGTTCTATGTATGTATTTATCTGTCTATGTATGTATGTATGTATGTATGTATGTATGTATGTATGTATGTATGTATGTATGTATGTATGCATGCATGCATGCATGTATGTATGTATGTATGTATGTATGTATGTATGTATGTATGTATGTATGTATGTATGTATGGATGTTTGTATGTATATATGTATGTATGTATGTATGTATGTATGTATGTATGTATGTATGTATGTATGTATGTATGTATGTATGTATGTATGTATGTATGTATGTATGTATATGTATGTATGCATGTATGTATGTACGCATGTATGTATGTATGTATGTATGTATGTATGTATGTATGTATGTATGTATGTATGTATGTATGTATGTATGTATGTATGTATTTATATATGTATGTAATGTATGTATATATGTGTGTGTGTATGTATGTACGTATGTATGTATGTATGCATGTATGTATGTATGTATGTATACATGTATGAATGTATGTATGTTTGCATGTATGTATGCATGTATGTATGTATGTATGTATGTACGTACGTACGTATGTATGTATGTATGTATGTATGTATGTATGTATGTATGTATGTATGTATGTATGTATGTATGTATGTATGTATGTATGTATGTATGTATTTATGTATGTATATATGTACGTATGTATGTATGTATGTATGTATGTATGTATGTATGTATGTATGTATGTACGTATGTATGTATGTATGTATGTTTGTATGTATGTATGTATGTATGTACGTACGTACGTATGTATGTATGTATGTATGTATGTATGTATGTATGTATGTATGTATGTATGTATGTATGTATGTATTTATGTATGTATGTATGTATGTATGTATGTATGTATGTATGTATGTATGTATGTATGTATGTATGTATGTATGTATGTATGTATGTACGTATGTATGTATGTATGTTTGTATGTATGTATGTTTGTATGTATGTATATATGTATGTATGAATGTATGCATGTATGTACAGTATGTATGTATGTATTTATCTACCTATCTAACTATCTATCTATTTTTCTATCTTCTTCCCACTCATAAATGATGTAGCTAGCCAAGGTATGCAGGCGCCCTTCCCTCCACCTATTCCATGATGTAGTCTAGAAAAGTTAAATCTAAGATGAGGATCTTACGTCAGGAGGCGCTGAGTAGCTGAGGCCGAAGCCGTAACTTTTGCTCTATGCGCTTGGGCTGTTGGGGCAGATCATAGATGCTGCTGGGCACCGAAGAGGTGTGCAGGATTCGAACCCATAACTAAACAAATGGGAGATCAAGATGCTTCTGAAGACGATACCAACGTCGTTATCTAAACCATGGAAAGAATTCCTCAGACGTTTCTCTTACTTATTGCTTCCGGAGTTTCGTGGTGGATCGCAATTCTATTTGTTATTCA
>NC_134778.1:6946759-6949259 GCF_046742065.1 Oratosquilla oratoria
GAAGTTCCTCCTGGTCTTGGCTTTTGGAAAATTAACTTGTTTGTCTATAATTCTGTTTGTCCTTGTATTCGTATTTTGTCTTCCGTCCCATCTGTTTCTCTTGATCTAAGCTTTTAGTTCTCTGCCTGCTCTCATATTTGTCTTTTCTTCTTCATCTACAGTGGGTTAGGGCGTCGTTACTCGCGGTGAAGGTCGAGGGGATGGCGGTTCGAATCCTGCCACCGGCGAAGTTGAACCAAGGGCATGGTTTATTTAATTCCATGCTACAAAGCCCTCTGTGAGGGGCACCGTCTTAGCCTTCCGATAAGAGTGTGTGTGTGTGACGTTAAACCATATCATCATCATCATCATCATCATCATCATCATCATCATCATCATCATCATCATCATCATCATCATCATCATCATCATCATCATCATCATCATCATCATCATCATCATCATCATCATCATCATCATCATCATCATCATCATCATCACTTTTTTTATTTAAAAAATTCTTGCTAGTTTTAGCTTTTGGTCTTCAGAGCATCTGACACTCGCCTGACAGAGAAATCCGATACCAGACTTTTTATTTTTTGTTATTCAGGGACTTTCGATCCTTTCTTTTGGTCCTCATGTTTTTAATTTTCTGACCTCACGTCTGATCAAGACGGGATGTCCCAGATGCATATACGTATAACCATTACTCACATATTCCGGTAACATCGTCGTCATATATTCCAGAAACTCGCTCCGTTCATTTACCTCTCAGTCCAGCGATGCTTAGTTGAATGGGATTTGGTTGTCAATAGCATTAAACGTAAATCTAATTTACCCCTAAAAGCTTAGTGCCTCTCCCAAACCATGCGGCCCAGGAATAGTAGTTTCACCTCGCCGGCGCTGTGTCTCTGCACACTATTTGTTCAATTTGTCATTTGCTTACGAACCCGGATGCACTGCAGCAGTCTCATCAGCGCGCACCGGTAGATATTCTGTAAATATTAGCACACGCAATTCCCTATGAATTCTTGGATGGTTAAACGATCTAAACATCACTCATTCCCTGTGGAAATGTTTCATAACCCGAATGCACTGTAACAGTCTCATCAGCGCGCATCGGTAGATATTCTGTAAATATTAGCACACGCAATTCCCTATGAATTCTTGGATGGTTAAAAGATCTAAACATCACCCATTCCCTGTGGAAATGTTTTATATTCTGGACGTTTGTTTGTGACGGGGATGTGAAAGGGGGGGGGTGGCTTTTACCACGCTCTGGTTGTGTAAGAGATTTAGAAAAATGGAATGATTACTTTCTCTGAAGAGGAAGAGAGACACGAAAAACAGGAAGAAATCCCATTAGTTTTATTCACCTTACGACTATAAATATGTAAAGAAATGCTAAAGCCCTCGGACAATATTTTTTTCAAAGCTATTTAGACAGTGAAGGAGAAAAAATGTGAACCATGATTTTTTGTGTGCACATTTATATGTCAAACTACTTCCATAAGTATCTGAGTTGTTTCTTTTTTCAGGACAGTTTCGTTTTAATATCTTATTTACATTCAAGTTATATAATTCTAAGTTACTTTTTGCTTGTACATACATACACATACATACGTACGTACATACATACATCCATACATACATACATACATACATACATACATACATACATACATACATACATACATACATGCATGCATGCATACATACATACATGCATGCATGCATGCATACATACATACATACATACATACATGCATACATACATACATACATACATACATACATACATACATACATACATACATACATACATACATACATACATACATACATACATACATACATACATACATACATACATACATACATACATATACCAAATACTTTTTCCCCTTTACAAGGGAAGTAGCACAAAAAAAAAAAAAAAAAACTCCCACCCATTCCATCCCTAACATACTCTATTCCCCTCTACACTCTTCCCTCCCTCTTATCTTGGCACCTCCTGGATGACGGGTCATCCCTGCCTCTTGTCTACTACCCTGGGTCACAAACAGTGCCGTAAGGCACTGTAATCATGAGAATGTAACTGTGAGGTATAAACTAAATCAATTTGCTAAATCGAATAGAAATAATTTTGCTCTTCAATGAAAAAGGGTAATTTTGTTCAAACACTTGATATTTAGAATATAATACTTTTGTATTGTAGTTAAAATATAGTAAATGAGGAGTAATGAAGATAATAGAAGACTGAAAAAGAATATTTGAATTACAATAATATTAATTGTGAGTAGTGGAGAACACTATGATTTAAAAAGTCTCATAATAATTTTTGGAAATTCGTGTCAATGAATTGATATTGTTTTCACTAAATTTGTTAAATCACCCAAGTTACTTGTGAACATATAAGATAATTTTGAAAACATACTTTGACAATCTCCCCCAGTTATTCACGCAATACATGAAAATATGAAAAATATAAAGTTATTTCATTGCATGATCTAGTCACACT
>NC_134778.1:6951759-6956759 GCF_046742065.1 Oratosquilla oratoria
GACTCATCTATTCAAGGATTCTTTCTTGTCAGCCTGTCCATTAACGAGCCAATCTGATTGGCAAAACTTCTAGTTGGAAAGATGTCACGAATTCCCCTCTACGGTCACATCTGTTCATAGTGCATATCAATGACATTGTCTATGGACTTAAATCTACTACCTCCAAATCGGTAGATAATACTAAGATGTGCGGAGTAGCAGTTGATCATTACAATCAACTGGATATTTAGGGGTGTTTAGACAAACTAAAGCCGTGGTGGACTCCAATTACAAATTCATGCGAACTTCCAACCGTCAAGAAATCTTCACCTACCTTGCGTAGAATAATTACATCACAGCTGCAGGGTGGAAAGGAACGTTACCAAGACATCAGAACCTAAGGGGAAGTGTTGACAAGATACATGATGAAAAATTAACCTATTGTCCTCCACAGAAAACTTGACGAGAGATTAAGAATAGCTCAAACAACGTATATCCATAACAAAATAGATACCACAATCAGATAGCAAATACTTCCCTCGGCAAGATTCCAAGTAGCAATTTGCATAGATACAAAACAAGAACAAATTCCGCGAACATAGGGAGCAGCGGCTCAAGGAGTTCTATTACGAACAGAACTGCATGGAAACTCACTGCGAGGTGACTACAAGGTATTACAAACTTTTGATCTCGTGTTCCCGAAACTGTTATAAACTAATGTTATACAATTTCTATTTCCATTAGTGTTTTCTCATGAACTCCTAATGTCTCAACTATGCAACTATAGTCTAGCTTGATTGGATTATCCTCAGGACAAAAATATGATAATTTGTTGTGGAACAAATCATTTGTTGCAGTGAAGTCTTTCGAATAATCAAGAACCCGACCATAATGAAGCTTTGATCTCGGAACCTTTTACTGAGAGTTACTTTTGCTACTTTTGATGTTGTTGTTGTTGTTGTTGTTGTTGTTAATGTTCTCCTCTTAGTCCAGTTAGGAAGTCTTCTAATCATTGCAGCATAATATCTTAACCCACTTCTCTCTCTCTCTCTCTCTCTCTCTCTCTCTCTCTCTCTCTCTCTCTCTCTCTCTCTCTCTCTCTCTCTCTCGCTCTCTCTCTATCTCTCTCTCTCTCTCTCTCTCGCTCTCCCTCTCTCTCTCTTAAAGAGTCGTAACCAGATGTGAACTTATATCATGGATTCAGAGCGATTGGAGTATGCAGGCAGGTATCTCCAGTCCTACACAGTTCTTTATACCACCAGTTAGGCCAGCGTTTCTTAACCTTTTTACCCTTGCGTAACCTTTGAAATAAATTGCATGTCTCAAGGAACCCCTGCGCAAAAAAACAAAAACAAAAACAAAACATATACCATATCTTTCTCATTTTATTTTCATCGTAATAATAGGTTAGATAGGATGATGTCCATATTACATTATTACAATAACCAGGAATACGAGTATGTCGTGCGTGTTTGATTATATTACGTATATGAAATTAAATCAAAAATCAAAAGTGCATTAGCTTATCTCATTTGTTCTCGCGGAACCCTTAGGGACCTTTTGCGGAACCATAGGGTTCCGGGGAACCCTGGTTGAGAAACGCTGAGTTAAGCACAGTGGCATTTGAACGAGGCTTTTCCTTCTTTGCATATTTGATCGAAAGAGTATTTAGTACAATGTACTCCGTGATGGGGTTAAATAAACAAACTTGATCCAACTATTACACAATATTGCAACAGTAGTATCATTTGATATTAAAGAAAATCACACTTAACTATGTTCACTCATCAGAAATAAGTAAAGAATACGTCTCCCTTTGTTGCATTGATAGTGAAAAATTTACGTCATTTTCATGATAGCTTCAGTCATTTGATCTTAATAAAACAAAAACACCAGGATATTTTATTTATTTTTTCTTACTGACCGTTTTCATATTATATTGGTGAAGGTGATATCTATGAAAATTTACAAATTAAAACTGATGTAATGATAATGAAAACACCAAATGGAAAAAAAATATCATGACAAAGGCTCATAAATATCTTTTTATGCGTCATTTTTTCAATGTCTATTTTCTTGACTATCTACTGTATATGTAGCTGTTATAAACAATTGTCCAAACACCCAACAACGAAAGTCACATTTCTATATTTCTATAACAGACAAGTACAATATCATGGAGATCCGCAAATAGTAGAATGGACTATATTCCTCCATAAGAATTTCATTAGTTTGGCTATCTAATCAATATCTCGTATATTGTTTTCATCACTCCTCGAACTATTTTCTATAAAGTCATGAACCTCTCTAAATATGAATGCATGAATTTGCTAATTTACTCTAAATATTTATGCAATACATATATATGAGAGAATTACCACGATTTAACAGATTTTGATAAAGTATATCCCCCATAACGGTTAATTGTATTGGCTCAGCAATAGAATGCCACGTCAGTGACATTCGAATAAAAATCAGAATTCCATGACATTAAAACTTTTTTTTCGGTGTTTCTTCTCCTGCTATTTTCTCTGTTTCTTCTTCTTCTTCTTCTTCTTCTTCTTCTTCTTCTTCTTCTTCTTCTTCTTCTTCTTCTTCTTCTTCTTCTTCTTCTTCTTCTTCTTCTTCTTCTTCTTCTTCTTCTTCTTCTTCTTCTTCTTCTTCTTCTTCTTCTTCTTCTTCTTCTTCTTCTTCTTCTTCTTCTTCTCTCCCTCAAAGGATTACAAAGGCAGAGCATGCCGAAAGGAGACCTTTTGGTCCATAACTAGGTCGGGTGCGAAAAAATATATATATATATATGAAAAAATAGATAAAATAAAATAAAAATTATAATAATATAAATGATAATAAATAGAATAGATAGTTAAATGATAGATAAACAGGTAAATAGTAAATAATATCAAACTGACAAATAAATGATAATAGTATATTATCGTTTATATGCTCCACAAAAGCCATTGCTATAAATTGATGTAATGTTATTGGCATCAAGTGATGATTCATGGAGTTTTGAATCGCTTATTTCTGGCTTTTCGTTTGCAAATATGGAGCCTTAGTCCACTAGGCCATTACTTATTTCCTAGTATATACGTCGTTTATATCGTACTCTATCAAAGTTTTATTTATATATGTTTTGTGTAAAATTTAAATATAGCCACGAGAACAAGTTTTGATCCAACTAGGGTTTTTCATGATACAAAATTATCTTTGATATTTTTTCTAGCGGTTCAAGAAAATGATCGTATTTATTTTTATGAGAACTGTTACTTAGGTCAAAAATATTTTGCTTGTTAATGTACCCCATCCACTCCTTTGTATCTTGTTTTAAATGTGTGATTTTACCAGATAAATTTAATTAGTTAGAAATTGAAATTTCTCTAGATATAGGACCAATATATATACTTTAAAAGGTTCATCTACTTCTCTTTAAATGTGCTTAACATTATATTTCTTATTGTAATACAATAGTTCAATGAATGGTTTATGTCTTAATTTATCTTCTAGATTTTTCTTTTTTATATTTTATTCTATTTTATTCTAGTTTACCCCTTTATCTATTTATTTGCTTATCCATCTATCTTTGTAAATAGATAGATAATCTATTTTATTAATCTTATTTTTTCATTTATATCTAATTTTATTGCATTTTTATTTTTTCTGGTGCTTTTTGTTTAAAAGAAAATTTATAAAATATCAAAGAGCAGGTAGCAGATCTCAGTAAATTTCTGTATCACCCAACGGAAATCCACATCCATTCCCATAGCTCTTCGCGTGTCTTCCCTTTTTAATCTGATTTTTACTTCTTCCTTTCCTCCTTTTTTAATCTGATTTTTTACCTCTTCCTTTCCTTGGGATTCCAGTTTTACCATATATATTTTTTTTTCTGTGAGGATATTGAATTGAAATTTTCATTTCATGCCGAGAATTCAATTTCTCTTTCATAAAACTATACCACCTGTCTTAATTCTTCGTTTTTCATGTTTTACCTATATTGAACGTATACATGCATTTGTATTTTTGCTTCCTTATTCCTTTCCTATACTCCTACCTATATCTCATATGTTGGTTTTTTAAGATTATTAATTTGATTTAGTTTGATTTAATTTGATTTAATTTAATTTAATTTAATTTGATTTGGTTTAATTTGATTTAATTTGATTTAATTAGATTTAATTTAATTTAATTTAACTTAACTTAATTTCATTTAATCTAATTTAATTTAATCTAATCTAATCTAATTCAATTTAACTGAATCTAATTTAATGCAATTTAATATAATTTAATCTATTTTTTAATTTAATTTAATTTAATTTAATTTAATCTAATCTAATTTAATTTAACTTAATTTAATTTAATCTAATTTGATTTAATTTAATTTACTTTAATTTAATTTAATCTAATTTAATTTGATTTAATTTGATTTAATTCAATTTAATTTAATTTAATTTAATTTGATTTAATCTAATTTAATCTAACTTAATTTAATTTAATTCAATTTAATTTCTTATATTGTGATATCACCGATACACAACTTAACATTATTTTAATAGTTGAGAGCTTCTTTGCTGTATTTCCAGATATATGTGTTGTTTTTTTGTGTGTGTGTTTCTTTTCTAGTTTTATTTCTAATTCTAGTTTTTCTTTGAGGAAAGAGTTCCATCCAGTGTTGGGTATGAAATCATTTGTGTTTTCTCGACACATACGGAAAATATTGTCACACTGGTCATCGACTGTTTCTGTTTTTGATGACTCCTGTACGTGCCCCTGAGAAAAGAATTCAAAGATCATACAATCTCTTTGAAGCCCAGTCTATATTCTTCGTGTTTCCATTTCTGTCTTCGCAGCACAAATTCTTTTACTCTGCGAGTACTTGTTTGTGAGTGTGTGTGTGTGTGTGTGTGTATTTTTGTGTTTGTGTGTGTGTGTGTGTGTGTGTAAATGTATATATATATATATATATATACATATATATATACATATATATATATGTATATATATGTATATATATATATATATATATA
>NC_134778.1:6974259-6976759 GCF_046742065.1 Oratosquilla oratoria
GTCACAGCATTACCCATAGATCGGTCATATACAAGGTCTGAGCTCTCTTCCAGGAGGAAAATAGCTGTCGATCACGACTCCAACTCGTGATCCAAAGACCATGGTGAATCACAGAGAGACATATGCACAAACACGAATTCACAAAGGATTACAAAGGCAGAGCATGCCGACAGGAGACATTTTGGTCCATAACTAGGTCGGATGCGAAAAAATAGTTATAATAATAAATCAATCAATCAATCAGTCAATCAATCAATCAATCAATCAATCAATCAATCAATCAATCAATCAATCAATCAATCAATCAATCAATCAATCAATCAATCAATCAATCAATCAATCAATCAATCAATCAATCAATCAATCAATCAATCAATCAACAAATAAATAAACAAATGAATAAAATAATAATGTAAATAATAATAATAAAAAAATAGGTAAAGATAAATAATGAACAAACAGGTAAATTGTAAATAATAATAAATGAAAATTTTCAAATAAATGATAATGAACAGACAAATGATAAAGAATAAACAAATAATATAAAATTAATGACAGACATTACAGCATCTTGCTTACGTGTATATCTAAACGAATCTTTAAGCTTCGACCTGAACTACATTGCACTGCCTCTGCAGGAAGTTTATTCCATTCATTAACTACACGGTTGGCGAAGCTGTTTCTATCCACTTCCAAATTAAATCTATTTCCAGACAGTTTGAGGCTATTAATTCTTGTCTGATTCTCATTCAGTGTGAACATTTTGTCACTTTTGATGTTGTCAACTCCCTTTAGAATCTTAAAGACTTGCATCAAGTCACCTCTGCGTCTACTTTTTATAGGAAAAATAGATTCATATGTTTTAGTAGATTTTCATATGATTTTGTGGCTCACCGTTGTACTTTTTCTAATTTGTCAATGTCTTTAATGAGATTCGGTGACCATATGGAAACAGCATATTCCAAATATGAAGGAACTAACAATTTGTATCGTTTGTTAATGAGAGATGGAATTTTGAAGTTAAAAAAAAAAAAAAAAAAAAAAACGCGCAATCACTCCTAGAATCATAGTTGCTTGCTTTCTTAAAGGCTAAAATGCACTGCTTGGATGATTGAGATCGTTATTGATGATTACACCGAGATCCTTTTCACAATTCACTTTGTTAACGAATTTCCACGTTTCAATTTCCAACAAAATGTCTCCATCGAGCGATTCTTCAGTCTCGATTGCGATGGCATGGAATTAAAAGTTGTTTGTGGTTGAATAATATCAATTGATCGCTGGGAACCATTCAGTGTAGATGTATAATCTATCCCACGTGCACATACTAGCTAAATGCAATATCATAGCGGAGGTGGGTTGAACGCGATATTTCGTGTAGATGTATGTAATTCGAGCATACAAATATAAGAAAATCGTACTCAACTTATATCTCTCTTGATAGCGCATTGGTTTGAGTCACTGTAACTTTGTTACGGGTTAGCTGGGTTCGAATCCTCGGCTCGTCCACGTTTCAATTTCCAACAAAATGTCTCCATCGAGCGATTCTTCAGTCTCGATTGCGATGGCATGGAATTAAAAGTTGTTTGTGGTTGAATAATATATATATATCCATACATATATGTATGTATATACATATATGTATACATATGTATATATAGATATATACGTGTGTGTGTGTGTGTGTGTGTGTGATTCACCACCATGTTCATGGATCACGTGTTGGACTCGCGATCGACATCTATTTCCCTCCGAAAAGAGAGATCAGAGCTCATATATATTACCGATACATGGGTAATGTACTGACCTCACACGTACAAACACACCCAGCTCTCCGCCCACGAGAGTTGGGATAACAACACGCAGCGCAGCGATACTGAATTTTTTTCATCCCTGGGCGGGATTCGAACCCGGACCGTCGAAGTGGAAAACAGGAACTCTATCAAACAAGCGTAAAAAGAAATTATAAATGCGTTCATAAGTAAAGAAATTAGTTCAAAACTTATCCTTAAACGATAAGTAGGCCCTATTAGCTAAATTTTCGGACTCGAAAATAAAAACCTAAACACAAACACACGCATTAAAGAAGCTAATTTCCCCACAAATCGAAAAACAGATTCGATGTAAAACAAACTTGAAGTTAAATAGAAAAAAACAAAGTGAAAGAGGAAAAATAAAAAAAGAAAACAAATGAAAGAAAAGTAGTATAAATAAGAAGAAAGTAAGTTAATGTGAGCACGACAGACTCATTCGAAAACAGAAAGGACGGGACAATTTTTTTTTTTGTTCTCTTTTTTCTGGATCATCAGCAAAGGTGTTTTACATGTCCTTGTGTTTTACCGTTCGAAAAGAGATATTTTAATTTAGTATATTTGATAACATCATTTCGTCAAGGCAGCGAGTTTGTGTGGCTCCATCCTGATATTCATTTATTTAGATAGCATAAAGAATAACTACGATGGTGACAATGACAACAACAACAACATCAACGACAGAAATA
>NC_134778.1:6981759-6984259 GCF_046742065.1 Oratosquilla oratoria
AAGAACATAAAAATTGAGGAGACTGTAAGTGACCATATGACTTATAGTAGGCAGATCCATGTCTCTTGCCATATTTTATCGCTATATATAAATTTGGTTGATATGAGGATGATGCTTATGTCTAATGAGGGCACATAATTGGGAATTAATTTCCATAGGACAGTATGTAAGAACATAGAAATTGAGGAGACTGCAAGTGACCATATGATCTATAGTAGGCAGATCCATGTCCCTTGTCATATTTTATCGCTATCTATAAATCTGGTTGATATGAGGATGATGCTTATGTCTAATGAGGGCACATAATTGGGAATTAATTTCCATAGGACAGTATGTAAGAACGTAAAAATTGAGGAGACTGCAAGTGACCATATGGCTTATAGTAGGCAGATCTATGTCCCTTGTCATATTTTATCGCAATCTACAAATCTGGTTGATATGAGAATGATGCTTATGTCTAATGAGGGCACCTAATTGGGAATTAATTTCCATAGGACAGTATGTAAGAACGTAAAATTTGAGGAGACTGCAAGTGACCATATGACTTATAGTAAGCAGATCTATGTTCCTTGCCATATTCTATCACTATCTATAAATTCATCTAATTTCTTAAAACAACCAATTGTTTATGCTATACGCTCACTGCATTGTTACTAAATCTATCCCATTCGTTAATCATTCTCTTGGTAAACCAGGTTCTTGTCTATTTGTCATTTGAATAAAGTAGCCTGGCTTTAACCAAACTGAAATATTTGGAACAGGGTACTGTAGTACAAGTGTTATATTCTAAACCATATATAACAAACTTTCAGGAAATAGATTTAACTTGGAAGTGGGTAGAAACAACTTCGCCAACCGTGTAGTTAATGAATGGAATAAACTTCCTGCAGAGGCAGTGCAATGTAGTTCAGTTCGAAGCTTTAAGATTCGTTTCGATAAACACCTAAGTAAGATGCTCTAATACCTGCTATTTATTTTACGTTATTTGTTTATTTGTTTGTTAATATTTGTCTGTTTATTATAATTTGCTTGATTAATATTTATTATTAGTTATCTTTCAATTTATTATTATATACTATTTACCTGTTTGTTTGTTATTTAACTTTACCTATTTATTTATTTTATTTATTTTTACTTATATTATTATAATTTTATTCATTAATTTATTTATCATTATTATATATTTTTTTGCATCCGACCTAGTTATGAATTAAAAGGGTCTTCTGTCGATATGCTCCCCCTTTGTAATCTTTTGTAACAATAGTTTAATGTAATCTGTGTCCCAAACTCTTTCATCTTATAGGTTCTGCTTTCAACTGAAGAGCATCGTCTTATATTAGCAAAAAATAATAATAATAATAATAGAATAAAAAATAAATGAATAAAATAAATAAATAGATAAATAAATAAATAAATAAATAAATAAATAAATAAATAATAATAATAATAATAAAAGAGTGGCATCATAGCAAAGTGTTTAACTGACATCTCCATTTTTTCTGCGGAAGTGTTGTTTATCTCAAGTAAATAAAATTGCATCTTGATGAACGAACAAAGACGTATAACGCAGTGAAATGATAAATCGAGATAGTTCCAAGATTCCTTTGCTTCAGAGCAGCGTTTCCTAACCTGTTCCGGTTCTGGCAACCACTGAAGTCAGATCTAAGCAGTCCAGCACCTCCTAACTAATGTCTTATTACTAGAAAGATGAAGTAAAATGTATGTTTGTATCGCTTTCCAACACCCACTGAAGTCAGATCTAAGCAGTCCAGCACCTCCTAACTAATGTCTTATTACTAGAAAGATGAAGTAAAATGTATATTTATATCGCTTTCCAACACCCACTGAAGTCAGATCTAAGCAGTCTGGCACCTCCTAACTAATGTCTTATTACTAGAAAGATGAAGCAAAATGTATGTTTGTATCGCTTTCCAACACCCACTGAAGTCAGATCTAAGCAGTCCAGCACCTCCTAGCTAATATCTTATTACTAGAAAGATGAAGTAAAATGTATGTTTGTATCGCTTTCCAACATCCACTGAAGTCAGATTTAAGCAGTCCAGCACCTCCTAACTAATGTCTTATTACTAGAAAGATGAAATGAAATGTATGTTTGTATCGCTTTCCAACACTCACTGAAGTCAGATCTAAACAGTCCAGCACCTCCTAACTAATATCTTATTACTAGAAAGATGAAGTAAAATGTATGTTTGTATCGCTTTCCAACACCCACTGAAATCAGATTTAAGCAGTCCAGCACCTCCTAACTAATGTCTTATTACTAGAAAGATGAAATTAAATGTTTGTTTGTATCGCTTTCCAATACCCACTGAAGTCAGATCTAAGCAGTCCAGCACCTCCTAACTAATGTCTAATTACTAGAAAGATGAAGTAAAATGTATGTTTGTATCGCTTTCCAACACCCACTGAAGTCAGATCTAAGCAGTCCAGCACCTCCTAACTAATGTCTTATTACTAGAAAGATGAAGTGAAATGTATG
>NC_134778.1:7001759-7004259 GCF_046742065.1 Oratosquilla oratoria
CTACATTACCACCTTTATAACTAAACTTCTTCGGTGTGATTATGTACCCAAAGGAAGAAGTATAGGGTATTGTACACATAATGACCCTTTTCCACAATGACGTATTTTACCATTTTTACTGGCTAATGGCAGATAATTTTACTCAGATTGGGGAAGATCATACACTGAAAGGGTTGATGTATGTAAAGTCTTGTTCCCAAATTCCTTAGATAAATGTCAAATAGTATTTCTTTGAGCACTCATCCTTCCTGGAACATATAATTATAGCGGGATTTATGTTTTTTTTTTTTAAGTTTAAGTAGGCTAATGCGATATATGTATATGTATATATATATATATATGTATATATATAATATATATATATATATATATATATATATATATATATATATATATATTGCGACATGCTTTCAGAAACTCTCTTCTCCCTCTCTCCTCTCATTCCGTTTTCTTTCATTTCCTTTTCCTGTCATAGGTAAAAGTGAAGATGTTGCAGCACATATCTTGGTGAATAGAATTACAAAAGATCTTGATAGATAAGAGCCCCGGAATTTCTTGCGGAACTCCAGATCGTCCACTTAACCGTTGTCAGAGGCGGGGAGAGAATAAATAAAGTAACCAAAGACAATTGCATGGATTATCCTATACTCTGCTTTAGCCGGTCTGAGAAAAGTTAGACTCACTTTGTGGCAACAACTCCAACCAATCAGCCGAAGCTCTTGCCTCAAATAGGTCCAACTTTTCTCAGACCTGCTGAGTGTAGTGTAGTTCTAGAAAAATAATTTTTCTAGACTAACTTTCCTGTTGTCAATTAAAAATTCAATTCAATGAGTTCCTTATCATTGTGAATTCCGATTTCAATTACACATTAGAAGATGCAATATATGAATAGGATTGGATTACTTCTCTTATTTTTCTGGGATTTACAAAACCCCATTGGACCTTGTTATCTTCTTATTAAGGTAAATAATGTCTGCTAATACACCAATACTCATAAAAGAATACTGTAAATCTAATGTTGGTAGATATAATCGGCGTTAAGGTTATCTATCACAATAAAGACACCATAACGCATTCATCCCTAGGGTATTTTTTTTTTTTTTTTTTTTTTTTTGTGAAAAAGACTGTTTGGCGTTAGTTAGAATAGAAATCTTTGAGAGCAGTGACGCTGGTCAAATGTATTTTTTCTTGTCTGCTCTGTATCTGAGAGGTCGCCATGCAATGAAACAATAAAGATAAGCCAGCTCCGGCAGTCGGGACAGGGTCTTGATGCATTGCCTCTGAACCCAGCAGTGAGGCGGGAAACAGGGATGACCCTTCAAAGGATTACAAAGGAGGAGCATGCCAACAGGAGATCTTTTGGTCCATATCTAAGTCGGATGCGAAAAATAATAATAAATGAATAAATAAAAACTATAATAATGTAAGTAACAAATAGAATACATAAATAAATGCATAGGTATAGTTAAATTATAAGCAAACAGGTAAATAGAAAATTGTAATAAATTGACATATAACTAATAATAAATGAAAATCAAACAGACAAATGATCTTGTTTGATTCTCATTCTTCATCCACAAAGAGATTAAAATGGGGTGGGTTGGGGGGACTCAACGAACGAATATATGGATAGGTGAGGATGAGGTATATGGTAGGTGCATGCGATGACTCAGCAACCCCACATTGTAAGGTAGAAAAGACCTTTCGGTATTTGTGTGTTTGTATGTATGTATGTATGTATGTATGTATGTATGTATGTATGTATGTATGTATGTATGTATGTATGTATGTATGTATGTATGTATGTATGTATGTATGTATGTATGTATGTATGTATGTATGTATGTATGTATGTATGTATGTATGTATGTATGTATGTATGTATTTATGTATGTATTGTGACATCATTACAGGTTTATGAATGGTAAGAATGGAAAGACACGATTGAGAACAAGAGACTATTCCTGACCGGTTTCGCTTTGGAGGCTTCTTCAGAGGTAATGAAAGAAGAAGCCTCAAAGGCGAAACCGGTAAGGAATAAAGTCTCTTGTTCTCAATCGGGTATGTATATATATATATATATATATATATATATATATATATATATATATGTGTGTGTGTGTGTGTGTGTGTGTGTGTGTGTGTGTGTGTGTGTGTGTGTGTGTGTGTGTGTGTGTGTGTGTGTGTGTGTGTGTGTGTGTGTGTGTGTGTGTGTGTGTGTGTGTGTGTGTGTATGAGTGATAGGATGGTGAGGTAAAGACAAGTAATTGCTGGCGATTTATTACTGACGTATCGTTCTCACCAGGACTTCAGAATACGTACAATAACAAAAATATCAACACCTTATATATCAGCCAAAGATTGCCTCGTTCCTTTGCGTTCGACCTCACTCCTACTCCTCTGTTCAGCTTCGTGAAGTATCAAGCAGTTCACCGTTCTCGCTAGTTTAATGAACTCATCCTAATGGATGGGAAATACTGTACGTTGCTTCAATTATTTC
>NC_134778.1:7014259-7024259 GCF_046742065.1 Oratosquilla oratoria
TACATTCGGTAGATAATATCAATGTTTGATATTTGTGGCAACAGTTACTATGAAAAGAATTGTATTCAAATCGAAAGTAAATATCTTATGTAGAGCTTCCTTCATAGCTCAATAAGATTGTCTGAAGACAACATATCGCTTGATTTCAGTATTCTTACCACAATGCGTTTTTTTCGTTTTGATGCAAATAGGTTGTCCATCAGCTGAATAAAATAGGCTGACGACAGTTAGATTAAGATGCACTAAATTTAATATACAATAGAAAGGTTAACTGAAATAGGTTTGAGATCATTTGACCTTTTTGATGTGAAGAATACACTACCCAGTAAAGAGATAAGCTTGAGATAACGTTTTACTTTTTCCCTGTGGAGTAAGGTTTCCTTAATCTGTAGTTTAACAAAATCACATGAAAGCAATTAGAGGAAATGTGTGGAAACCTGAGGAGGCTAGAAACTTGAGGAAGCTAGAAACTGGATCTTGTGTTGACGTATGTCTCATGCATTAAGTCTTTAATGTTTTAATGCTCTATTATCATCACTTCTATATTAATCTTAGTCTTCTATATCTCACTTTACCTACAAATGTATGGAAACTTGAGAAAACTAGAAACTTGATCTTGCGTTGACGTATGCTCCATGCATTAAGTCTTTAATGTATTAGTGCTCTATTATCATCACTCCTATATAAACCTTAGTCTTTTACATCTCAATTTACCTACAAATAGATTTCATAAAACACTCAAACACTAAATTCCTTCTCAATAAGCCCAGCTGCTTTTACGATAAAGCCATACGTCTCACTCGGTGTCTGGCGTGTTTAGATTATATCTCCGTTCTTAACTTTACGTTTTTATTCCACCTTTTACCTTCTCTTCGACTATTTCTTCTGGTTTTCGAGGTTCTCAATTTCTTATACATTTTTCTTTTTCCCCTCGGGCAATCCTACCAAAGAGTTTTGCTATAGAGCAACATATTTCGTAACACAAAGTCCCATAACTTGTATTATCTCTCTCTACAGCATCTAGCCTACCCCTACACCCTTAACCTCTTCTACTTTTACGAAGGCTCTTTAAAACTTCGAAAGTCTTAACGGAAAGAGTTCGGTAACAACGATTTTATACTCTAGCAAACTTTTTTTTCTGTGTGTGTACGTGTGTGTGTGTGTGTGTACGTGTGTGTGTGTGTGTACGTGTGTGTGTGTGTGTGTACGTGTGTGTGTGTGTGTGTGTGTGTGTGTGTGTGTGTGTGTGTGTGTGTAGGTGTGTGTGTGTGTGTGTGTGTGTGTGTGTGTGTGTGTGTGTGTGTGTGTGTGTGTGTGTGTGTGTGTGTGTGTGTGTGTGTGTGTGTGTGTGTGTGTGTGTGTGTGTGTGTGTGTGTGTGTGTGTGTGTGTGTGTGTGTGTGTGTGTGTGTGTGTGTGTGTTTTTAAATGACTTCAATCTTAAACTACTATAAGAATAATTTTCTTCATATGAGGTTTGCTTAATTAATTTCCACATAAAAAAAAATAAAAAACACCATTTCATGTGACAAGAAAAACAGAAAATAAAACAAGAATCACTTCGTTTTCCCCTGTCTTTGGTAAACATAACCATTTATATATTCATATATGGAGATGTAAAGCGCATTTCCTTCCTACTTATTCTCGGCGCGTAACATATTCACTGCATATCTCCAACATTTCATGTGTTCTACTTGATCCTTTCTCAAGAGCCGAGCCAACCGACAACCCACATTTTTCATTCCTGAAATCCCACACGCTTCTTATCTGCTCCGAGTCTTTTGTTCCATCAACCAGAACTCATGATACACGTCTCATCTTTATCCCTCTACGAACATCACCTCTCGGATTTTTCTCCTCCTTCCGTTCTAGAATTCCGTGAGAAGAGCGGAAGATCTGGCAATCCCGTGGTGATTTCTAATACATATCGTGATTTGATCATGTATCAGTGCTAATGTATGAACATAATATGTGCCTGATGTTCGGTTGGTGACCCAGCTTACAGACAATCAAAGTAACACTCATTGGAATTTCGTAACAAGATCGGGGGTTCTAGCAATCCCTTGGTGATTTCTAATACATATCGTGATTTGATCATATATCAGTGCTAATATATGAATATGATATGTGCCTTTCGGTTGGTGACCCAGCTTAGAGACAATCAAAGTATCACTCATTGGAATTTCGTAATAAGATCAGGAGTTCTAGCAATCCCTTGGTGATATCTAACACATATCGTGATTTCATCATATATCAGTGCTAATGTATGAATATGATATGTGCCTGGTTGGTGACTCAACTTAGAGACAATCAAAGTAACACTCATTATTGAAATTTCGTAATAAGATAAGGGGTTCTGTCAATTCCTTGGTAATTTCTAACATATATCGTGATCTAATAATGTACCAGTGCTAATAGATGAATCTGATACGGGCCTGATAATAATTGAGTCCTGTTAGTTTTAAAAGAGGTCAAATTAACAATCATTATTAGAATTTCGTGAGATGATCGGGGGTTCTATCAATCCCTTAGTGATTTCTAACATATTTTCTAATTTGAGGATATATGAGTGCTAACATATGAACGTGATAGGTGCACGGTGATAGATTGGTGAGGATTAAAAAAATAAGAATCAATTGAAATTTGTGAGATGACTGGGGATTCTGCCAATCCACTGTTGATTTCTAACATATTGTGATTTGATAATGTACCATTGCTAATATAAGAAAGGGACGGGAGAGGGACTAGGCATCCTTCTCCCTGTAGCCCCAAGGGGCAGATTCCTAAAAACGAAAAGGAAAGGCATAAGGGGTGCTGGAGGGCCTCGGGCCAGCACCCTAAGGTTTGGGTCTTTTAATGTGCGTGGATGTGGTACAGATGAGAGTAAAAGGGAAGAGATAGGTAGTATGTTTGTGAGAAGAAAGATGGATGTGTTGGCTTTGAGTGAAACTAAGTTGAAAGGGAAGGGTGAGTGTAAGTTTGGGAGTGTAAGTGGGAGGTTATCAGGAGTGAAGAGAGGGCGAGGAGGGAAGGGGTGGCTTATTCTAGTAAGTGAGGAGATAGGTAAACGTTTAATAGTGGAGTGGAAGGAGGTTTCCTCAAGGATAATGTGGATGAAGGTGAAACTGGGAAAAGGGATGTGGGGTCTTTGTAAGTGCATATGGACCTGGCAGTGAGAAGAGCATGGAAGAAAGGGAGGCCTTTTGGATAGATTTAAATGAGTGCATAGAGGGTTTAGGAAGAAATGTCAATGCAAATAGTACTGGGAGACCTTAATGCTAGGGTGGGAAATGTCCAATCGATGGAGTGGTTGGAAGTGTGGAGTTCCAGGAAAGAATCGTAGTGGAGAGTTGATGGTGGAAATGTGTCTAGAAAGAGAGTTGATGATAGCAAAATACAGTGTTTTTGGAAGAAAGCATAAGTACACATGGGAGAGGGTGGTGGAGGGAAGGGTGGTAGATAGAGCGCTAATTGATTATGTAGTGGTAAATAGATTATGATAGGAAGAGTTAAGGATGTACATGTGCTAAGGGGAGAGGTTGGGGGAATATCAGATAATTTTTTGGTGGAAGGTAAGCTGAGAGTGGAGGATAGATGGAGAAGGAGGAAAGGGACAAAAGGTAAGGCAGGTTCTTAGAGTGAACTCCTTGAATGAAAAGGAAAAGGAGAAGGAGTACGAAAAGAAGCTGAAGGAGGAGTGGGAGGGAGTAAAGGATAGAGCAGAGATGGGTGTGGAGGAGGAATGGGGATGGTTCAAGGAGGGAGTCTTAAAGTGCGCAAGGATGGTGTGTGGAACAAGAAGGACAGAAGGAAATAGAAGGAAGGGTAGTGAATGGTGGGATGAGGAAACAAAGAAGGTTGTAGAAGAGAGGAATGAGCTTTCTCAGATTGGTTACAAAAGAGGACGGAGTCATAAGGGACGTACAAAGAAAAGAAAATAGAAGTAAAGCAAAAGGTAAAGGAGGCAAAGAGGAGAGCAGATGTGAAATGGGGTAAGAGTATGACAGAAAATTTTGAAAGTAATAAAAAGATGTTTTGGAAAGAAATTAAGAGAGGAAGAGGAGGCGAATCAAGTAGGGAAGAAAAGGTAAAAGGTACAGATGGAGAGATGATAATGGAAGAGATGGCAGTGAGGGGAAGATGGGCAGAATATTTTAGGGAGTTGCTGAATGTGAAGGAAGATAGGGAAGGAAAGATAGCTGCAGTGGGAAAGTTCTAAGAAAATGAGCGTGATGAGTGAGGAGAATGGAGGCGAAATAAGGAAGGATGAGGTGAAGGCAGTTGTAAAGATGATGAAAGCAGTTAAGGCACCTGGTCTGGATGGATGTCATGCAGAATGTCTGAAAAAGGGAGGTTCAGTGATGGTGGACTGGTTGGTGAGGTTATTTAATGTTTGCTGGAGAGAGGGTAGAGTACCGGAGGACTGGAGTAGTGCCTGTATAGTTCCTCTTTACAAGGGAAAAGGGGACAAGTGTGAATGTAGTAATTTCAGAGGGATTAGCCTCTGAGTGTAGTAGGGAAGGCTTATGGGGGAGGATCTTAATTGAGAGGATTAGGACTGTAACAGGAGTACTTGGTGAGGAACAGTGTGGATTTATGACAGGTAGAGGTTGTGTAGATCAGATCTTTGTGGTAAGACAAATATGTGAGAAAGCTATAGGAAAGGGGAAGGATGTTTTTTGGGGCTTTTATGGATCTGGATAAAGCTTATGAAAGGGTAGACAGAAAGGCAATGTGGGAGGTTATGCAGATATATGGGATAGGAGGAAAGCTTTTGGGAGCTGTCAAGAGTTTTTATGAGAGTAGTAGCATGTGTTAGGATTAGAAAATGGAGAGAGTGAGTGGTTTGAAGTAAAGGTAGGACTTCGTCAAGGATGCGTTATGTCGCCCTGGCTGTTTCAACTTATACATGGATGGAGTGGTGCGAGAGGTGAATGCTAGGGTAGTGAGTCAGGGATTGGAAATGGTTAAGGAAAATGGAGAAAAGTGGGAGGCGAGCCAGTTGTTGTCTGCTAACGACACTGCGCTCGTGGTAGGGTCAGAGGAGGGATTGAGGAAGCTGGTGGCAGAGTTTGGGGAGAGTATGTGATAGAAGAAAGCTAAAGATAAATGTGGGTAAAAGTAAGGTGATGAGATGTACAAGGGGTGAAAGTGGCAGTAGACTGGAAGTGAACATTAAGGGAGAGCGACTGGAGGAAGTGGATAGTTTTAGATACTTGGGTGCAAGTGTAGCAGGAAAAGGTGGAGTGAAGGTGGAGGTAGAATGTAGATTGAAAGAAGCGAGTAAATGCCTTGGTGGTTTAAAAGAGTGTAATGAGGAATAGACATTTGGGAATGGATGCGAAGAGGAGACTGTATGAAGGAGTGATTGTGCCAACAGCACTGTATGGGGCAGAAACGTGGAACTAAGAGAAGAAGAGAGAAGGAGTTTGAATGTGTTTGAGATGAGGTGTCTGAGAAGTATGGTGGGGGGTACTAGGGGGGATAGAGTGAGAAATGAGGAGGTGAGGAGGAGAACAGGGGTAAGAGAGGGTGTGGGAGATAGGGTTGATGAAAGAATATTAGGATGGTTTGGACACATGGAAAGAATGAGTGAAGAAAGACTAGTAAAAGAGGTATGGAAGGCAGATGTGGAGGGAGTGAACATGAGGGGACGTCCTAGGATGAGGTGGATGGATGGGGTGAAGGGGGCTTTGGGGAAGAGGGGAATGTCTGTTGAGGAAGGAAGGGAGAGGACGGAAGACAGAGGTGAGTGGAGAATGGTTGTATATGGATGATGTTGTGACTGCATGAGGAGGAATGGGCGGGGGGGTGGGGGTGGGGTAGTATGTGTGAGTAAATTTTGACGCAGCCCGAAGGGATTTCTCCCCGTCCTCGCCTTATAGGGGGCGGAGAGGGGGGGTCGCCGATTAAATGAAGCGGCCTTGCTGTGGTTGTGCTGTGTCTTGCGACACTGCTTCTGACCCTGGGGGGTGGGCTGGGTGCTGGGATGACCCGTCATCCTGGAGGTGCTCAGATGAGAGGAAGGGTGGGAGGGGTGTGGAGGGTATTTAGGGATGAAATGGGTGGGAGTGTTTTTATGCCTTTCCCTTTTTGGCTACCTCCCTTGGAAGGGGGAAAAAGCCTTGGTACATGTATGTATGTTATGCTAATATAAGAACCTGATAGGTGCCTGGTGGTTGGTTAGTGAGTCTTTTTTATTTTAAAAGAGACATTCGAAGTTACAATCATTACTGGAATCTCGCGAGAAGATTGGCTCCTCTGGCAATCCTTTGATGATTTGTAACATATATCGTGATTTAATAATGTATCAGTGCTGATATATGAACCTGATGTATATCTGATGATAGATTGGTGAGTCCTTTCAAATTTAAAAGAGACAGTCGAAGCTGTCAGTCTGCTCTGGAATCGTGGTACAGAGGAGAGAAACGAGAACTGAAGTTTGGCGTGCCAAGAATCTGGCGGGAACCAACAGATCACACAAACAACTGCTACCTAAAAGTTCACCTAAAGGAAGGCTGTGAGAATAAACACCGTGTGAGATCGAAACCTTTATTGGTACGACGTTTCGCTTGTTACAGCTTTTTCAAGTACAGACATGGCAAACACTCTGAGTATATATAGGCCAACGGGGAAGGAACTGAAGGAGCTAGAAGGAAGGCTATGAGAATGTGAAGCACCTCCTGCGCCTGGTGAAGTACGAAGAGCATGATGGTAGTATGATGGTAGTGACCGGTCACCGCAGGGGAAAGAGGACGGATGTGTTCGACTACCCCGATCTGCCATCATCTCTTCGGCCGGTGATGCATTGTGAGGAGCTTCCAGTTCCCAACCCTCCTCCAGTGATCACAAGAGATGTTTGCACAAGTTCCAGCAGCGAAACAGAAGATGCCCACGATGATGTCTGTGTTGCAGATGATGCCCAGGCTATTCCGCATTTCCTTAACCAAGCGGAGCTTAATGATCTTATCAGGGACCTAGGACTCACCAAATCAAAAGGAGAATTATTGACATCCAGGTTGAAACAGTGGAACTTGTTGGACGAGAGCTGCCGGGTAACAAAACAGAGACAACGTCATGACATATTCTCTCAGTATTTCACACTGGATGAGAAAGTGTGTTATTGTCACGATATCAACAGCTTGTTTGAAGAAATTGAATTCCCGTATGATTCCAGCAACTAGCGACTGTTCGTGGACAGCTCAACTAGGAGATGGGTTGCAGAATGTCCCTGAATTTGCACATGATGCATTCCCATTTGGATTTCTTTAAATCCAATATGGGAGATTACTCCGAAGAACTTGGTGAGCGCTTCCACTAAGATGTGATGGAATTTGAGAAGCGCTACCAGGGCCACTATATTAAACGTATGAGGGGTGACTACGTCTGGGCTTTGGTCCGAGAAACCCAGCTTCCTCACCGAAGAAAGATCAGAATATTTGTGTTTTCAATAAACAGTCTTATCGAATATGTAGTATATTATATTCTACTTCTGATTAGTATATCCCTGTATGTTTCAACGCTGATGTATAGTTTCAGTAATGAAACAGGAAATCTGTGTTTTCAATAAACAGTCTTATCGAATATGTAGTATGTTATATTCTACTTCTGATTAGTATATCCCTGTATGTTTCAACGCTGATGTATAGTTTCAGTAATGTTCAGACATTTTTCTGCAATTTTCTTACATAAATATAAGAAATTTTGTTATTAATTTTTTTTATTTACTTAATAACGATTAGCGACATCAAAATATGCTTTTTCTTCATTCTTATGACCTAATAAAAAAGAAACAACGAAAGAATTCACTCAAACAAAATCTTTGTTACACTGTCTTATTGAAATGTCGTAATACGATCGGGACCTCTGGCAATCACTTGGTAATTTTTAACATATATCATGGTTCGATAATGTACTAGTGCTAATATGACCCTTATGGTATCTGGTGGTAAGTTCGTGAGCCCTTTCATCTTTATAAAGAAGATAACCGAAGTTAGATCAATCAGTAGCAATCACTATCATAACTGACTTAGATCATTTATTGAACTTCACATCTTATGAAGGTTTATCATCTACTACTAAGTTATTATCAGCTGTAACACATATTTAGCTATGTTGCTATTCGTACACTGTCAACATCACAGTGTGTAAGTATACTCCTGGAGTCCCGGATGGCTCAGTGGCAACACACACGTATCACGCTGAAGAGACTTGAGATCAAATCCCGCGTTGGACTCAAAAAAAAAAACAAAAACAAAAACAGCAGGTTCTACGGACTCATGCACGTATGTACGCAACCTGACCATCTCGCCTGATGCCTTATTCAGATAACACGCACACACAAATAAAACCTTTCAAACACTTTCATATTTCATGCGTACGCTACCTTTAGGCTGGCGACCTAACGTGTTGTCAGACGTACTCCAGCGTGTATGGGCGGTAGTGTGGAAGAAGAAAACAACTCAAAATTTCCGACCGAGAAATGATAATAATAGATAGATAAATAGAAAAATAAGTCAATTAACAAATGAATAAATACATCCAAAAATAAACAAATCAACAAAAAATGAATAAACAAGTGATTGACTAAATAGACAATTAGATAAATAAACGAATACATAAATAAATAAAGAAATGACAAAAAAAAAAAAAAAAAGACTATTCTTCCGTTGGGATTTGAAGCCTAAGCTATGCATTTTGAAACTATGACGCTCCCAGGACACTTAGACGAATTTCTAAAAGAAAATGTTCGGAACTCTACCGGCAGCCTCCCGACTTACACTGACGCAGTGATACATAAAGGATTACAAAGGCGGAGCATGCTGACAGGAGACCTTTTGGTCCATAACTAGGTTGGATGCGAAAAAAATATATAGTAATGATAAATAAATGAAAAATAAAGAAATGAATATATAAAATTATAATAATATAAATAATAATAGATAAAATAAACGAATGCATAGGAATAGTTGAATAATAAACAGGTAAATAGTAAATAATAATGCATTAATAGATATCTAATTATAAATGAAAATCAAGCAAACAATAAACAAACAGTCAAATAACAACAAACATATAAACAAATAATATAAAATAAATGGCACTCATACAGCATCTTGCTTAGATGTTTATCTAAACAAATATTAAAGCTTTAAACTAAACTACATAGCACTGCCTCTGCAGGAAGTTTATTCCATTTATTATCTACACGGTTGGCGAAGTTGTTTCTACCCACTTTCAAAATATATCTATTTCCTGAGAGTTTGAGGCTGTTATTTCAGGTCGGATTATCATTCAGTGTGAAATATTCTGGAGAACTCTTCGACTAACCAATTCTCTTCCTCCACAGGTTTCCTCAACACAAGCCCGAGAGATCGACGTCGAAGTGTTGTGGGTAATCAAGGACTTATGGATCAGCTGGCTGCCCTGACCTGGATTCAGGAGAACATTGTCTCCTTCAGGGGTGACCCAGGTCGGGTCACTCTCCTGGGTCACAACACCGGGGCAGCCTGCATCACATACCTTATGGTTTCCCCTGTGGTCGTACCGGGTAAGTACAATATCCTATTGCACTTATCTAAAAGTAATGTCGTAGCACATTGGTACATTTCCCCTGTGGTCGTACAGGGTAAGTACAATATTCTATTGTATTTACTTATCTCAAAGTAATGTCGTAACACATTGGTAAAATTATACTAATGACCCACTTTCGGAGAAGAATAGGCAAAAGTAAAAAGATCCGTATAATTCGATCACTATCTGTGATCCTCTTCAGCAGATGAATAAGCACGTTGTTACATTTCGCCTGTGGTCGTACAGGATAAGTACAATATTCTATTGTATTTACTTACCTCAAAGTAATGTCGTAACACATTGGTAAAATTATACTAATGACCCACTCTCGGAGAAGAATAGGCAAAAATAAGAAGATCCGTATAATTCGATCTCTATCTGTGATCCTCTTCAGCAGATGAATAAACATCTGTTGAAGAGGATCACAGA
>NC_134778.1:7031759-7034259 GCF_046742065.1 Oratosquilla oratoria
ATTACCGTATTAAATCATATATTTCATTCTCCCCCAAAGGATAAATTTGATGCTCTTATCTGGCCTTGATACTAAAATATGTTTTCGGCTGGAATGGAGTACTTCTTATCGTTTTAAGAAGAAAAAGTAATTACTGTTGCCTCACTACCTTGGCATATGCTTCCGACTGTGTACATCATTGTGTTCTTATCCTTTATACTGGGAGTATGGCTAGATGCATCCTATTCCAAAGATAGGCGACTCCTTTCAACTCTATCATTACCGTATTAAATCTTATATTTCCTGATTATAATCTAATTATTTTTTCTCAGTCTATCCTAAGAATATCATGAAGCACCTTTCTGGTATATGTATATATACATGTATACCTCCCTGCTATTCCTTGTCAACTATCCTCTATCTTCCATGGTCAATCCATTCCTATTCGCGTCCCTCCATCTCCGTTTGGGTCATCCTCTGTCCATTGTTTTTTGTTTTTTTTCTACCTTTCATTGATTTACTCTCTCTTTATAAAGTACCTTCTCTTCTCTCCACACTTTACGTTTCCACATATTATGTAATATAGTGTTAGGTACCATAGGTATTCTCTTCACTGTGTTGTATCTATCAAGTCAGTATGGCGCTGGCCAAGGAAAATCTTCATCGTACATGTGCCGAGATGAGATGTGTGTCTACTTTTGTGTGCGTTATGAATTTTTCATTTCCCTTGTGTAGGTAAAAAGGCCTCTGATACATAAACAGATTCCACTACTTAATATAATCTTAATATTTCCGCCTTTTTATGGTAGAGGCCCTAATTCGATAGCTCGCTCCAAGGCAATGATATCCAGCAATATATGCATAAGAGGCATGTCACCATTCGTCAACGCGCACCAGAGCATATCTTAAAGATATATTTATTACTTTTTTTTCTTAAGATTAAATTTCTAGGAATTTTTTCTATAAGAGGGGATATAAATGGAGCTGGCAGATGGAGCTGATGGGAGATTATTGGGATGGGTCGGACGCATGGAAAGAACGAATGAAGAAAGATTTGCAAAAGAGGTCTGGAAAGCAGAGGTGGATGGAGTAAGCTTGAGAAGACGACCGAGGATGAGATGAATTGGTGGGGTGAAAGGGGCTTTAAGCAAGGAAGGGAAAAGGCAAGGGGTAGGTGTGATTGGAAGATGATTGTACATGAATGATTTTTGACGCAGCCCGAAGGGGGATCGCCGTGTCAGTGTGGCGGCCCTGCTGTGTTTGCTTCCGTCCCGGGAAGCGGGTAGGAGACAGGGATAAGCCCTCATCCACGAGGAGCTAAGATAGGAAGAAATCAAGGGCGGTGGATGGAAGTGGAATGGGTGGGAGCGGGTGTGTGTCTTTAACTTGTCTTTAACTCCCTTATAAAGGGGGTGGGGGAGAAGCCTTTGGCATATAGAATAGATACAGATCTATTTATTTTTTGCTCATAAGATTATTTCTCTATGAACATTTATTTCTATAAGAGTATCGTCACAAACTAAGAGTAACTTCTCAATGATTCACAACAAAATACAAAACATTTGACACCAATGGCAGAGTGGAGGGGCCTTGGAGGCCCCTGGAATGTAGGGTGAAGAAGTCATGCTTGCCAGAACCTCAGAAAGAATTTGGCAAGAATGCGGCCGTGTTTAGGGCGCTCTGTGCCTTTTAACGCGCCGTTTCATTAATTTCTTCCTCTTCAGTAATATACGCTTTTCAGAGCAATAAGAAGTTATAAATTCCTATAGTATGTACACTTTAAACACACTATCGGGTTTAAAGTGTACATTTACAAATGTGTTATAACATTACCGCTTCCCATACTTTAGTATGTGTTGTTACTTAGTGACTAGGGCCTGGTTGGATTGAAGGAAATAAATAAGTACTTCAGTAGAACAATAAGCAAAAGAAAAAAATTGTAGTGGAATAAGGAGAAGTTGATGATTAAAGAGTTGATGAAGTGGTTTGAATATCTGAAGGGTACAAAAAGGGAAAGACCTGAGAAAATAAGTGTGAGAAATAAAAACAAAAATATAAGGAAAAGGAAGACAGAGAAAGAAAGTAGGAAGAAAACATTCGAAATATCGAGAAATGTAAATGGATATGTACGAGGGAGCCAGAGAGGATGATAAGAGATAAAGAAAGAATCGAAGGTGAAGGAATTGAGGAGAAAATGTAGAGAATAAAGGAGGTGATGGACAAAAAAGGTTTTAGTAAGAGAAGGGAGTGAAGAATATGAAAGAGAAAAACGTGAGAAAAGAGAATATTGGAAACAAATAAAACAAGAAAAAAAGAAACGTTTCAATAAAAGAAGAGAATGAAAAAAGGAGAACGAGAAAAAAGGAAGTATTAGAAAGGAATATGTAGTATAAGGGACACAAATAAGAGAGGTTACATATACTAAACCTCAATATTGTATGGAGACTTAGAGAATATAAACGGCAATGGTGGAGACCCTATTGTGGTCGAAAATCCGTCCTTTGCTTTTATAATGAAATCG
>NC_134778.1:7039259-7041759 GCF_046742065.1 Oratosquilla oratoria
AGTAAAACGGACTTTGAGAAACTTAGTATTTTTTTTCATAAAGCAAGTTTGAAAATATCTTACAATGAAGAAACACAATTGGAGGAAAAATGGATGATTCTGATGGAAATCTATAATGAAGGAGTGGATAAATATGTCCCAAAGCAAAAACAAGAAAAGGTGCATATTAAGTTCTGGTTTAACAGAAGGTGGAGCGAAGCAAAAGCTTGGAAAAGACGGATAAAAGACTAAAAATCCTAGAATGTGGCAAATATATATCAATCAAAAGAACGAATACATGAAAATACGCAGGGAGAAAAAAGAAACTATGGAAAGACCTCACTAAATATCTGGAAGAAGTGATATAATTGTAGCCTGAAATCAGTGCTATGTGATCTATTTATCTGCATACTTTTGAGGGCACCTGAAATTTTAAGCAATAATGTAGTGTGTAAGGAAATCTTAGAATTAATGGAGTACATCTGTCTTAAAAAAACATGATTTAGAAGTTTAAGCTATTTTATTTATTTTCTATTTATGCATTTATTCTTAATCTATCCATAAGAAATGTTGTGAAGTTAGTTTTCTTTCATTGTTACTCGGAAGACCCCCCCACCCCACCCCACCCCACACACACACGTACTTCTTTGGGAGTTGAGTTGAAGGTCCCTCCACAAAGAAAGTTTCCAAGTCTTCTTCACTCGTCAGGTTAAATGGAATTTTACAAAGTATACTTTCAACATTTGGTAGTGCATCAAATAGTTCTCTCCAAGCTGAACAAAGTTAGTAACATTACTATTCTACTTAAAATGAGTGTATTCCTATCATGTATGTATAGATATAGTAATCCACAACAGCAGCTCTTTGTGAGTCTTTAATTGAGAAATACATACATACATACATACATACATACATACATACATACATACATACATACATACATACATACATACATACATACATACATTCATACATACATACATATACCAAACGTTTTTTCCCCCTTTCGCGGGAGGTAGCCACAAAACAAAGGGATGGAAACCATTCTCACTCATTCCATCCTCTACATACTCCACTCCCCTCTACCCTCTTCCCTTCCTCTTATATTGGCACCTCCTGGATGACGGGTCATCCCTGCATCTTGTCCACTGCCCTGGGTCAGAAGCAGTGTCGCAAGACACAGCACATCCACAGCAAGGCCGCTTTATTAAATCGGCGACCCCCCCTCTTCGTCCGCTCATACAGCAAAGGAGAAGACGGGGAGATATCCCTTCGGGCTGCGTCAATTTATTTCTCATACATACTCCCTCACCCCTCCCATCCCCACCCCACTCTCAAATGAGAGATAAGAGACATAATTGTTAAGTAACAAGTGGTCCATTTCGTCTCAGTCTCATGAGAAGTTACATATTTTTTTCATTTTGTTCATTGTAAGCATCAAGTGTTGCCCGAGACAATGGCAGTGAACTTAATTGTTGTGTAAGAACGTTTCCAATGTTTGTCCCGTGTTGTTCTGACTGTATCAACATCTAGCTAAATACATTTGATTGTACTGCAATTTGGGTTACATTCCGAGTTTCTATATTTGTGCTGAATGTCTTAAGTGACAGTTTTTTTAAGAGAAACAGGAAAAGGGTTTTATTGACAAGTCTACTATCTGTAAAATCATTGAGGACTCTTTTTTCTTTTCTTCTGAGCAAATCGATGTCGACATTGTTTGAGTTCTTTGACCTGAGAAAAATGAGAATAAAACCTCTTTGACCGCAGCGTCAAAGGGGTTGATGAACTTCTTGAAAACATTTGTCAGTATCCTAACACATTTCTCACGGTAAAGCGTTTCATTTTTGTCTTTTTTCCTTATGCAATCACTTCTCTCTCCCAGTTCTGTACATTAAGAGCTGCAGTTATGTAACTCCCCCGTTCATGCCTCGTAACACATCGTTGCTAACAGACTCAATAGTTTCTGTTAAATCAAGTTATCCCTTCATAGGACTTTGCCTACCTGTTGATTGTCTGTTTAATGATGAGATCAAATGTATTTCTATAAGGGGGAACTTCAAATTTGCACTTGCTGAATCCACCATTCGAATGACATTTTTTCAAGTGTTTATGATTCACTATGAAGAATGTATGACTGTAAGTAATATACTATAATATATTATGCATTATTTTGATGGCTTGAGATGGGATACTTAAGACATAACCGCTTAAGGAAATTGATGTGAAACTTAAGACTATTTTCTTTCGTTACACAAACACATTGTCAATGTACAGAATCCAGAACGACAAAGTCCTTCAAAATCCCCCTTTTCCTTTGCTCTACTTAGTCATAGTGTCGCCTGCAAAATTTATGGTAAATACTGTTACTGTCTGCTTCACCAGCATGTAGGAGCTCTTCGGTTGTTATCATTTCTTTCACCTCAGTGTTTCCTTGTTCCTATAGGTCTTCGATTCATTACTCTTTGAAAACACTCAAACAGGAGACACTCTAGTGCTTTCGAAACAAATCTGCGCACTCTTA
>NC_134778.1:7046759-7049259 GCF_046742065.1 Oratosquilla oratoria
TCCTCTTATTCCTCCTCCTCCTCCTCTTTTTAATCCGGATTTTTTCTTCTTCCATTCCTTCACAGGTAATGGATGTTTCTCTCCTCCTGAGCAAATTTTTCTTCCCGAACTTTAGCTGCATCCATTCTCTTCTCAACTTCTTCTCCTTCTATCTCTTCTCCTCCTCCTCTTTCGTCTTCCTCCTCTTTTTCCTTATGAAAAGAAGCGCTGGTAAACTACAGTCCATAACTATCCTCCTCCTCATCTTTCCTCTGCTCCTCCTTCTTCTTCTCCTTCTCTCCCTCTTCTTCTTTCTTCTCCTCATCATCACCCTTCCTTCTTTTCCTTCACTTCGTCTGATTTCTCTTTCTTCTCTCTTCCTCCTCCTCATCCTCCTCTTCCTCCTCCTCCACCTCCTCCTCCTCCTCCTCCTCCTCCTCCTCCTCATCATCATCATTTTCCTTATCGTCCTCCATTTAATCCTCCTTCCCCTGCTCCTCCCTCTCCACTCCTATTCCTCCTTCTCCTCCTCCTCCTCCTCCCCGTCCTCCTCCTCCTCCTCCTCCTCCTCCATCTCCTTCTTTTCCGTCACTTCGTCTTATTTCTCTTTCTTCTCTCCTCCTCCTCCTCCTCCTCCTCCTCCTCCACTCTTATTCATGTAAATTTCCCTGCCTCCTTACTCTATGCTTTCACACAATCTTCCTATTGCTTCTCATCTTTTATTTTTACTTTTCTTACTATTTTTCCTTTCTCTGTTACTCACGGCGAAAAGTCGATACGTGTGAAAGGAGCCTTAACTCCTTTTATCTTCCCGTCTTCCTCTTCCTCTTCCTCTTCCTCTTCCTCTTCCTCTTCCTCTTCCTCTTCCTCCTAATCCTTGACCTACTTCCTCTTCCTCTTCATCTTTCTCTTCCTCTTCCTCTTCCTCTTCCTCTTCCTCTTCCTCTTCCTCTTCCTCGTCCTCCTAATCCTCGACCTACTTCTTTGCCTTTTCCTTCCCTCGTTTTTCGAAACCTCTTCCAAATCCAATCCCTTTCCATAGTTATTCAATCTTTGTCATTAATCTTCACTCATTGCCACCATTTCATTTTCTTCTTATTATTCCTACATCACTTCAATCTCTTCCTTCTCCTTTGTCTTACGTTCTCCCCTCTCTTTCCTTAAACATTGTCTCCTCCTCTTTATTCTTTTACACCTCACACCTTTCTACCTCTCTCTCTCTCTCTCTCTCTCTCTCTCTCTCTCTCTCTCTCTCTCTCTCTCTCTCTGTTTCCATAATCTATCTTCTTCTTTTTCTTTACTTTTGCCTAACCCATTTCTAGTCTTTTTTCTTGTCTCCTTCTTCTTCTTCTTTTTTCTTTCCTCACTTGTCCATCCTTCTCTTCATCTCGTTCCTTTCTTTTACCCTACTTCCCATTTGTGTTTTCTTTTTTCTTTCTTTCCTTCTGTTTTCGTTCTTTTCTTTCTCCTACGTCCTTCAGCGCATTCTCATTTTTTTCTTTATTATATTCATCCTCAACTTGTTCTCCTTCTTGCCCTTCACTACTGATTTTTTTTTTATTTTTTTTTTTTGTGGGGGGGAGGTGGGAGGTTCGTCTTTTAGGCTTGATATAGCTCATCACAATTTTTTCTGTCTTTTCTACAAGCTGTTGGAAGCTCGCTGTCTGAGCGGCTTAGGGCGTCGTTACTTGTGGCGAAGGTCGAGATGGCGGTTCGAATCCTGCCACCGGCGAAGTTGAACCATAGGCATGGTTCATTAAATTCCACACTACAAAGTACTCTGTAAGGGGCACCGTCCTAGCCATCCGATAGGGGGGGAGTTTGTGACGTTAAACCATGTCATCATATCACAAGCTGTTGTTGACCTTACCATATGTAACGGACTTTCTCAGTTAATTCAACCTCCTCCTTCTTCGCCCTCTCTCTCCCTTTCCATTTTCTCTTCAATTTTCTATCTCCTGTTTCTATTTCCTCGCTCTATCTTCATTTTCTCTCTATTGCTACACCCGACTGTTGTTGTGACCAAGTTATCTTTCTGCTCTCTCTCTCTCTCTCTCTCTCTCTCTCTCTCTCTCTCTCTCTCTCTCTCTCTCTCTCTCTCTCTCTCTCTCTCTCTCTCTCTCTCTCTCTCTCTCTCTCTCTCTCTCTCTCTCTCTCTCTCTCTCTCTCTCTCTCTCTCTCTCTCTCTCTCTCATTCTCTCTCTCTCTCTCTCTCTCTCTCTCTCTCTCATTCTCTCTCTCTCTCTCTCTCTCTCTCTCTCTCTCATTCTCTCTCTCTCTCTCTCTCTCTCTCTCTCTCTCTCTCTCTCTCTCTCTCTCTCTCTCTCTCTCTCTTCTCTCTCTTATCTCTCTCTGTCATTCTCTCTCTCTCTCTCTCTCTCTCTCTCTCTCTCTCTCTCTCTCTCTCTCTCTCTCTCTCTCTCACTCTCTCTCTCTCTCTCTCTCATTCTCTATCTCGGCATCTATCGCCTTTTTTTTTCTTTTTACGCGATTTTGTTTGTTAAAAAAAAAATCCTTCGCA
>NC_134778.1:7056759-7061759 GCF_046742065.1 Oratosquilla oratoria
GTGTGTGTGTGTGTGTGTGTGTGTGTGTGTATGCAGAGCTCGTATACTCTGATCTATGATTAATGTTTTGAGCACATTCCATATACCCATTCCTTTCCTCGAAAGGGAAGTTGACGACTTGAATAAGTTGCGAACTTGGGTCTGTAGCATTGGTAGCTCTTGACGCCAGCAAGCCTTGCAGTTGCGCTTGCGCGTGTATGTGTGTGCACCCGAGGTCACGTATATTTGTATGTGATATCCAATAAGTCAACAGCTGCTTCCAAATTCTCTGCCTGACCAGGGGCACGAGCAACGTATGCTGGCCCTGAAACTGCTCCATATATCTCCTGTGGAAGAAACGTTGGAAATTATGACACACGAGATAGAGAGATACAACCTTCGACGGACATGAGGCAGATTTAAGCTGTCAGTGAGAAAGGAACATCTGGAAAGGATATCTTTGATGTATTTTCTTGCTCAAATACACTTATTGAGGCAAGATACTCGACTTGTGGGATGTGTACTCCATATAGGGGTAGGTATACCGAGGAAATCAACTAAAAATTAAGATATTTAAAATTTGATACCGGAAACCAAATTATAATCAAGTTGTTTGAGCGGCCGCAGTTTTTTTTTTTCTAGTTTGGACATTAAGGATCACACCGAGAAATTTTCATGTTGAAAAGTAAGAAAGATTGTGTCATTAGAAAAGATTGGCATTCATAAAGAAACTTAGGTACATATAAGATAGAAAACAAGCTAATTTGAGGTGATCAGGTCAAGTGATGATAATGGATGGGAGTAGAAGTCTTCGGAAAGTGGAAGAATTGATGGTGCCGTGAGTGAGAACAAGCAACAGATTAAAGGATTGAATACTCCATTTTGAGGTGGTAGGGTTAAGTCATGAGAATGAATGAGAGTAGAAGATTTCGGTTTGTGTACGAATTGGTCCGTTTGTGTATGAATCGATTGTGCCGCGATTGAGAACAAAGGAGAGACGGTAAGGACATCAAGCGGAAAAAAGGTGCGTTTGTGACAGAGCAACTTGGGGAAAGAATGTCTAGACAAAGACGACAATCGACATGAGAGGATTGCACGAAGATGGTGGTGGTGGGGGTTAGGATGCACAGATATTTTATTTGTTATTTACATTATTATGGTTTCTAATTATCATTTTGTTATTATTATGATTTTTTTCGCATCCGACCTAGATATGCACCAAAAGGTCTCCTGTCGGCATGGTCCGCCTTTGTAATCCTTTGTAATCCTTTGAGAGAAAGTGCTAATTTGCTCCCATACAGGAGTATTACATAATATATTTCTACATAAACGTATTAGATATTAAACAACTTAACTGGCTTGTTTTAGTGTCAACGTATCTGAAAAAATATATCACTAATCTATGTACAAATTGTCTACTAATAAAATGGAATCAAAGGCTACAACAGACAAAGTCATGAAGTATTTGCTTTGAAACTTTAGTTGGTGTAGAAACTAGAAATCTATATCTTTCCTTTCTGTGATAGATTGCTGATAATTTGAATATTTTAGTAGTCTTGAGAGATGTTAGCACGGACAAGACTGTCAAGAAGATCAAAGCATGTCTTTGTTTTATCAAATAGAACGACGCTGTAATTAAGATACTTCATACTCGTGATTAAACTAATTTTAATTAAGAAACTCATTCATAATATATATCTATTGATAGTATCAAAGTAATGTCTTTAATACTGAACGTGCCAGGATTGTATAAAATATTCTTGAAAGGTATACAGAGAATTCTGAATTGACACTAGAAGCATAGGTAAGGTCGTGGGTATCGGTAATAGAAGGATTGACAATACAGTATAACTCTCGTCAACATATTTTGGCCAAAGAAAAATATTGGTAAGAATATATAGCTGTGTTGTACAGCCTACACCTCTTCTTAACCTTTGAACTCTTGTGTTTGAAGCTTGTGTGTGTAAATATATATATATATATATACATAAATGTATATGTATATACATATATATATATATATATATATGTATATGTATATATATATATATATGTATATGTATATATATATATGTATATGTATATGTACATGACGGTCATAAAAATTATATGCTTGATGTCGCCGTTCACTAGAGAATTTCTCACACATATATACATATACAGTATAACTTTACCAATAATAGTTCACATCTGTGGAACACATCTGATAACATTATATATCCTATCATACAATTCAAAATGCATATATACTATATTATATATCAATAAATTCAAGAGACGATGAATTATAATTTTCACTAACTGCCGTGTTCGAACTATATCTGAATTACTACATTCAATATTGAATGAAATTAATTTTTGTAAATTACATTGTGCTTGTAAGTGCGTTTTGCGTTTTACACAAAATACATTTACGGGCACACGTAAGATAAGAATAATCTTTTAATTTTCCCTGTGATACTGAAATGTGTTTTCAAGTATTGAAAGTAGTTTCCATGAGAGAAGAATCAATGCATGTATCATCGAAAAAGCCAATGGACATAAATAAAAAAAATACCCTGGACGCGTGAAATCAAGGAACAATGAAAACAACATGTTATATACGAAAAAGGCAAAGAATCTAAGGCATTGGGTATCCAAGCTGAGTGGAGCCGGAGAATGTGAGGTGAAAAGGAAGATGTGGGAAGAGAAGGGGAGTGTGCTATGTCGGGCGCGTGCCTCAGCTCGGGAATATGTGAGATTTGGATGTGTGAGAAAACTTAGACCGTTATAGAAGCTGAGTAAGGGAGGGGTATGCAGTAGACCACAAGGCTGTGGGTGAGATGGAAGCACAAACAGGGGTCCAGGGTCCGCGAGAGAGAAGAATTTTTGCAGTAATGGGAAACTTAAGGATGTGATGAGACGCAGGAGAAATAAGAGAAGCCTGGAAGAACGAGAAGGGCTTGAAGAAGGAGATGAGCGTGAGCCATGAGATTAACAAAAACTGTAGGAGCTGTGGAGGCTGTAGGAGAGAGGATTCTTTGTTAAAAGGAAAGGAAAAGGATTTCAGTAGGCGGTCCCTCCTTCCAGGTATCATAAAGTTACCTTCAACTAAATAAAATCGTTAGACGATAACAAGAAGAGAACACAGATGTACCTCCTAACGAATAAAAGTATTTTTGTTTAACTAAATAAACTTATTTTGCGCACGAGTAAAAATCCAAAACGACCACACACGCCAAGAAAATATAGATAAATGTTTTTCAAGAAACAGGCTCATCAAGGACGAAAGCAAATAAATACATTAGATGACAACAGATTGAGAGAGTTGGTGGAAATAAGAAATATTGTGGAAGAAGGGAAGAACAAGTAGTAAGATATGAAAAGAAAAATGGAAGTCATATAACAAGCTCAGATAATGTAATTATAAAGTCTAATTCCCGTATAAGGTCAATAAAACGCAAGGGTGGTAAGTATGAATAAAGAAGATATATGAATACAGACAAGCTTGTGAAGCGTTTTATATATCATATCATAGTAATCACAGGTAGATCTATCTAGTTATTGATGAAGGTTCCAGGCCTAAATTTAGAGTCTTAGGTTAAAAATGTCAGTAGTGTTAATAAAATCGATGGCATCTTGCCACCAAAAAATTTGGAGTTACATATTACTGATGATTAAATGTTTGATGGAATAGAAAGAATTTTGGACATGAAAGTTGAGTCAGAAAAGTCAGATTGATGTGAGAAGAAACGTGTTAAAAGAAAGATTATCATGAAAGTTGGGAATGAAATCTTAAGCAAAATAAAGATAGAACGCAGAGTTGAGAACACACATAATCTCACACACGCACATGCACATGCACATACACACACACACACACACACACACACACACACACACACACACACACACACACACACACACACACACACACACACACACACACACACACACACACACACACACACACACACACACACACACACACACACACACACACACACACACACACATACACACACACACACACACACACAAATATATATATATATATATATATATACAGTATATATGCACACACACACATATATATATATATATATATATATATATATATATATATGTATATATATATATATATATTACAAATAATTTCCAACAATCGCCCCTGGGTTCGGCCCGAGAACTCGCTTTACCGACTGAGCTATAGAGACATCATAAGTCTCCAACCTGGAGTTCATCTAACTCCCGAAGAATCTAGGTAGACTGATAACTGCCGTCTTTACCTAACTTTCATAGGGATCCGAGCTCAACTCATAGGCATTGGTGAAGTTGGTACAAATATTTAATGGGCTTTCGCGTTGTGAATTGCTAATGCCAGCGCATATTATTACAAATAATTTCCGACAGTCGACCCGGAGTGCGAACCAGGGCTTCGCTTGACGTCAGGCCATTGTTTTACCAATTGAGCTATTGGAGCTTCAAAAGTCTCCAACTTGGAGTTTATTTAACCCCCGAAAATTCTAGGTAGAATGCTAACTGCCGTTCCTATTTAACTTTCATAAGGACCCGAGCTTTACTCATAGCCAGTGGTGAAGATGAAACGAGCCCCGGGGTTCGAACTGATTCATACCAGTGTACGTTGCACTGAAGATGTAATACACGAAAGCACTTTGCTTTGTTTAGCTTCTCATTCCCAGCGGTCACTCTTGCGTAACTGAACACAAGTTACCAATGTTTCTTATTAGAATATATGTATATATATATATATATATATATATATATATATATAGAGAGAGAGAGAGAGAGAGAGAGAGAGAGAGAGAGATAATTTAGCATGTTGTATTTTCTTTAAGATGTTATCCTTATTTTCCAAGATCATCTTAATCTTTCTATGAAGGTGTGAGATTATTTCTCCATAGGACTGCCATATCGCGATTTCGAATCACACCGACTCTTCATCAGTGGCGCGGATGTGGATTTTGTCGTCTCGGTGGAAGAGGTGGGAATGATGGCTTTCTGGAGGTCTGGCCGCTATT
>NC_134778.1:7066759-7069259 GCF_046742065.1 Oratosquilla oratoria
GAGCTCTGAGCTCTCTTCCAGGAGGCAAATAGCTGTCGATCACGAGTCGAACACGTGATCCAAAAGACCAAGACCAAGTGAACACACACACACACACACACATACACACACACACACACATATATATATATATACATACATATAATATATATACAAAATTACACATATACATGCATACGAGAATAAATACATGGATGCATTGATAAGTATGTGGACAACAATTGGTCACACAAGAATTATGGTGTCGTGTCATGGTATTTTTGGACTATTCTATTAATAATATAATTATCTAGTTTATACTAACCAATAATCTAGCTAAGATGATCATTAAAAGTGTTTTTGATGAAACTATATTCGATTATGTTTATTTTTGATAAAGAAATACAAACAACAATTTCCTTTGCATTTTTCTAATCATTGCCATTGTTAGTGTCTCATATATGAGCCAAAACTCCATTAGATACCTGGCCTGTTCTGACGTATTTGTGCTAACTCATCCTTTTATCCGATTCTTGGCCAGTTTGAACAATATAGCAAGAGTTACAATGTTTACAAGGAATTCTGTAGACATTTCCTACATTATTACATGGGAAATTTTGATAAGGAGTTATTTAATTACGTTGTTCTTAAATATGACTTGGATGTTGAACCCCCTAAGGATAAGAGGAAGTCTTACCAAGTTTTCCTGCAATGGGAGAACTTAAAGGTTCTTACAGAATTGTTCTTTTTGGGCAAAGTTATAATAAGATTTCCTGGCCCTATTCTGTGATATATCTACACCATGCATTGGATATTTCAGGTCTGATGCAATTTTAATTATCCTATTTATTTCTTCATCTAAAAATTCTGGGCTGCTCTGAAAAATATAGAGGAAAAAATGAAATCTTAGTACTGTATTAAGATGATAAACAGAATAAAAATGAGCATGTGACAAAGCATTGGTGGGTTTCCTAAAAACAGAACCTAAAGTAACTGTCTCTCCTGTATATGGTAACATTCAAGACAGGTAATTTATTTTGTACTATCTCCGTTAAAAAAAATAAGCCTTTTGAATTAATGAGAAATTTATCCAAGTTAACATCAACAGGCCAAATGCATAAAACATCATCAACATTATATTAGAGGATGTTACGAAGTGACATTTCTTTTTAAAAAAGGTTCCATATACAAATTGCTTAGTACTGGAGACAAGGGGTTCCCCATAGCCATTCCAGATTTCTGAATATAAAATTCTTCATTAAAAACATAATTAGAATCAACCATCCAAAGCTTAATCATATTTACAATAATACCCACAGGGATTGGCAGGTTATGGGATTTCAGTTCTTCCTCAAGAAACTTAAGCAGATCAATTACAGGGACACGTATAAATAGCGAATTAATATCAAAGCCGATTAGCTTACAATCTGTTAAGATTATTAAGTAAATTTATATTGTTTTCTATGTGAGAATCAGAAATAGATCCAACAAATGAAATCAAGATGGACACTAACAATTTAAATAATTTATAAGAAATGGGACCAGAAGAACGTTTCTTATAAATTCTTTAAAGAAATATATTTTACTCTAGCTTACTGAATACATTCTAGGATATGATGATATAAGTAAGCCCCCTCCCTTTACTAGAACTCATTTAAGCCAATGATGAATTCACAAGTCAATGTCTCCCACTAGCGACGCCACACATTATCATATCTCTTTTGCAATTGTATGCCAAACCCCTACCGTCTCGACCTTAACCCAAGGTACGAGGAGACATCTCAAAGAGGTCGGGGAAGTAATGTATCCATATATCATTACTAGCCGTTACAATATATCACATCACTGACACTTGATTCACATGCATACAAGGTGCCCGACAAGCACTGGCCCTTTTGTAATTACTTCAGTCTTGTTGACCTCCACATTTCCAAATCGTAAACATTTGAAACAAGCATACAACACACATCATGACACCGCCTAACGGAAAGTTACCGAAACAAGTCGCGAGACATATCATTGAAATTTTCCTTATACCTACCAAACTACATTATAAGAACTCCAGTCCATACATCATTTCAAGGCACATCCACTATTAATAACCAGACACTTAAAACTACAACTAACACACAAATGGCATTGTATAAATCCCAAACCTATGATTTAACAGTAAACCCGACACCAGACATGCAAACCTAAGCATATTTACATATATATGAGGTGACTGCGTCTTCCCACGGTAGAACTTTCCTTTAGAGGGCAAAAATCTCTCCCTTAGAGGGAGTACCTGAGGACTCTCCCCAAAGTTGGTTACATATTCATGCTGTAAATTTCTTCTCTTCAATAAACCATGAAAATGAAAAGAAGCTTTACGTCCCCTGCACAAATGTAATCATTAAAGGTTCTATATATATATATACAGTATATATATATATATGTATATATATACATATACATACAATGGTTTCGAAAATGTAGTTGCATAGATGAAGTTCGGATGACCGCAACTGTTAATAACACA
>NC_134778.1:7079259-7086759 GCF_046742065.1 Oratosquilla oratoria
TGGCCAGGCGGGGAGGCGACCTAAACATCGGTACAAAAAAAAAAAAAACGCGTTTTTCACTTCCCTCTTTGTGGGAATGGGATGGTGCGTTTTATGTATTAATCATATCTTTTAGTGTTTCATGAAGGGAATTTATTATGAGCGCCATAAAAAAAAATCTCTTCTTATTTTCTTCTTGTAAATATTTAAAATTTTCAGTCCCGTCTTATCCATTGCTGATTTGATACATTTATATTTTGAATCCTATTTTTAGTATCATTATTATCATGTGGTAGTGTTCCCTGCCATGCGACCAAGATATGTATTAACTAGTAATCTAAGACCATTCCAATTTCCTAACAGAATCATGTGTCATTAAAGTAGTAATATTTTCGCAGCTTCAATAACTACAAAATGCCTCGGGGATTATACAGATATATAGTAAGTATTCTTCATTAGCTTATTTTTAATATTTTGTGTTTCATTGTAACATGTACTGCAAAAATAAGTACTTTCCTTCAATCCAGTTGTACAATTGAACTATTTTCTTTTATTCAGTTGAACATATTTTCTTTATTTAATTTTTCTTTCTTTATTCATTAAATCATCTGTTCATTCATTACTTCCCATTTCGGTTTTTTTTTTCTATTCTTTTCTTACTTTATTTTTTCTTTATTTCACTACATTTGGGCTTTTTCTTTCGTTCTTATTTTTCCTTTGCTTTCCTTCTTAACTTTGTTTGTTCTCTTTTCCCTCTTTCAACCTTTTATCTTTCGTTTCTGTTTTTCTTTTCTTTCTTTCATTCTATCTTTCTTTCTTTCTTTCTTTCTTTCTTTATATTTTTCTTTCATTCTTTCTTTCTTTCTTTCTTGATATTTTTCTTTCTTTCTTTCTTTCTTTCTTTCTTTCTTTCTTTCTTTCTTTCTTTCTTTCTTTCTTTCTTTCTTTTCTTCTTTCTTTCTTTCTTTCTTTCTTTCTTTCTTTCTTTCCTTCCTTCTTTCCTTCTTTCTTTCTTTCTTTCTTTCTTTCTTTCTTTCTTTCTTTCTTTCTTTCTTTCTTTCTTTCTTTCTTTCTTTCTTTCTTTCTTTCTTTCTTTCTTTCTTTCTTTCTTTCTTTCTTTCTTTCTTTCTTTCTTTCTTCTTTCTTTCTTTCTTTCCTTCTTTCCTTCTTTCTTTCGTTCTTTTCTTTCTTTTTCTTTCTTTCTTTCTTTCTTTCTTTCTTTCTTTCTTTCTTTCTTTCTTTCTTTTTCTTTCTTTCTTTCTTTCTTTCTTTCTACTTTCTTTCTTTCTTTCTTCATTCTTTTTCCTTTCTTTCTTTCTTTCTTTTTTCTTTCCTTGTTTCTTTCTTTCTTTTTTTCTTTCTTTTTCTTTCTTTCTTTCTTTCTTTCTTTCTTTCTTTCTTTCTTCGTTCTTTTTCCTTTCTTTCTTTTTTCTTTCTTTCTTTCTTTCTTTCTCACTTTCCTCCTTTCTTTCTTTCTTTCTTTCTTTCTCTCTTTCTTTCTAGCTTTCTTTCCTCCTTCTTTTCTGTCTTTTTTCTTTCCATCTTTCCTTCTTCCTTTCTTTCATTATTATTCATTTTTCTGTCTTCGTGACTCTTCTTACATACATTGTAACCCTCCTTACCTTTTCCTTTACCTTTTCGTTCTCTAATGTTCAGAATAACTTAGAATCATACGATTCAAATCTAGATAAATTCATCTTTCCTTTCTTCATCTTTTCTCGCACCTGATCGTCAATTCATGGCTTCATCCCTCTACGTTGTTTTTCGCAACACCCAGTACTGCCAACCAATTGCAACTCCGATCAAGCTTGAGAACAACACTCCACAAAGGCTGAGCTAGTTAAAGGACTAGTTTGGAGCACTAGTTTGGCTTTAACAAATTCCTACTTACTTTGAATAATTCAGCTTGGTGGCAGCGAGAGGTATTTGCAGTGACCTCACTCTTTTTGCATTCCTGTACGTGTCCAACTATTTTCTGGCCTCTGAACTGAGTCGTCCTGGGGAAAAAAAGAAGAGGAAAAAATGTCTGAATTGTAAAGAACTGTAGGCTTATCTTTAAATGAATTGTGCAATGGATTAAGGGAATAGACACCTCTTTGTAATTGTATCTGGTAATGAAACATGTACTAGGTTGAGCTGTTCAATATTTGAAGATAATTTAGATTCGTTTTTTACGTGTTTTTTTGTCAATTCAACTTAATTTGATATTTCGTGATCATTTATTCTGTACACAGAATCCTAAACTAAACAGAATTTGGGACATATTTTCTTCGACATTTTGCCAACATGTGTTTGTATTTTTTTTTTTTTTTTAGAATTACTAAAAATAGATGTCCTAAAAAGTTGTTTTGGTAACATAATCACACAAGTAACTTAGTTTTATTTATTCGTAATGAACTATGGAGAGAATGGTCTACGGTTTTGCTTCCAGATGCCAAGACTACACACTAAGATGTGTCAAGGAGTTTATTTTCCCAACTGTACAACTGCTTTATATTTATCACCATAAACTCACAATCCCACTTAAACGAAGTAAGAATTAAGAAACCTGTAGTAAAACAAAGCCCTGGTTTTTTTTTTTCGGCCGATCTCTGAGTCGCCTCCCGCCTGGCCAGGGCTGTCGGGAACCAATGCAAGAAGCACGCAGCACATCCCGGGGACCGAACTCACGACCACTTGTTCAATAGGTCGAGACGATAGCTACTGGTCTACCGTGCGGCCCTTGTCACTATAATAATATAAACTATGTTCTAAATGAAGCCATTCAAAAAGGACACAGTATTACAAAATTGTAATTACTTTCTATTTTGCCGTCTGTAATTTCCTATAAGTGGTACACACTTATGATATACCCACACATGAACAAAAGCCCTTTTCTTAAGATTCTTATGAACAAAGGATGCTGTTTATTATAACAACAGGATCTAAACTAAAATGATAACAAAATAGATTCATCTTCACCTCCCCATGCTTTTAAAAAAGAGGAAGTTTTATAAAGACGACATTCACCACAACTTTTTTCCAATCGCTGTCATCTAAGTATCTTGTTAGCTGACGTCTAATTATTTTATTAACGGAGATCTCTGAGTAAAAGTGGATTTAATTTGAGTCTTATAATACCTTCAGTACTAGGATACCTCCGTAGAATGATATAGTTGTAGAAATTACCCAGAATAAAACCCATAGAGAAAGGTAACTTGACAATGTCGTTAACAAAGTTGTAGAGCCTTTACCACAGTCAAACATTTAGGCAATATAAATCATTTCTAAGGTTCAAGAGTATACAGGAATCCTATGCTACTATGACCTTTACAGCAACACACACAAATAAAAATATATGGGATGACTACCACCAGTCATGATCAACTGTCATGAACACAAACTTTGTCTTCATAGTTTCGTTGCCAGTTATACTACAAAACTTTTATGTTTTCAACAAACATACACACACTGCACCCACACACATACGCGCACACACGCGCACACACACACATACACACACATACCACATACACACACACGCATGCACAAACACACACACACACACACACACACACACACACACACACACACACACACACACACACACACACACACACACACACACACACACACACACACACACACACACACACACACACACACACACACACACACACACACACACACACACACACGCACGCACACACGCACGCACACACAAACACACACACACACACACACACACACACACACACACACACACACACACACACACACACACACACACACACACACACACACACACACACACACACACACACACACACACACACACACACACACACACACACACACACACACATACACACACGCACGCACGCACGCACACACACACACACACACACACACACACACACACACACACACACACACACACACACACACACACAAGCACGCACACACACACAAACTCGTGCGTACTCTCAAGTTTAATTTCAAATTCGCGAATACATAAACTCTACATGTATACAAATATTAACTTTGTACATAAATAAACTCAATATTTTGTTTGATATGTTTGATTTAGTTCCACGACCAAAGTTGCATTCGTTGGCCAAAAACATATTACATTTATTTGTGAAACCGTACATGGATTCTGTGCTCACTTTTATTTATTTATTTCTATGTCATTGTCATTTTGTTTCCAATTTCGTCTCTATTTCTTCAGTATTATTTCTTTTTTATACAATTGTACGTTCCTCATTCACTTGTAATTCAACCGTGGAATTAATTTTGGAGACTTTTTACTTAGAGTAATATCTCTTTTGAGCTTTTCTATGTAATTTTTTTTTATTGATTTAATTTGGATGGTAGAAGATGACGTTATTTTTCAGAGGGAAACCTGAAAAAATAGAAATAATCAGCATAATTGATAAATAAAATAAAAATTTACACATGATGCCCCAATGAATTTTCATTAGTTACATATAACAAGTTTACAGAATTACTGTAGTGACACGCTAATACCTCCGTTCTCTATGGTATATTTAGTTTTACCGCGTATTTTGTTTCCGCAAATTGCGATGTCTTTTACTCTGCCAATGTTATTGCAAAAATTGTATTTCACCCTAATCTTCTAATTATTCCACATAAAACTATTTATTTTCATCATACTATTGTAATATATTCTTGTATAGTAATCAAGACTATGTACATACAAAAATAAGACTTTATTTGCCTATGTAACATATTCATCAGTATCCACATGGATAGTTTCTTACCCGTCTCTTCTATGTAGCAAGTACCACAATTGCCGCAACCAATGTCATAAACAACTCCCGTCTTGTTCTCTTCCTCCTCCGTGTCTTTCACCTTTGTCAACGCCCCATGTAGCGTATTGGCGGGCTTGTGAGCTACCTCTACCCCGTGCTTCCTCAATAATCTTGCAACCACCTCAGATGCCCCTTTCACGTATGGTAATGTAACTCTACTTGTTGCCGCCTGTCTCGTGTCCGCTGCCTGTTCTCTCGGTTGGTTTCCATTCTGTCTCTACACTTGTTTATTTTATTTATTATTTGTTATATTATTATAATTTAATTTAATTTGGTTATTTATTTATTCATTAATTATCGTTTATATCTTTTTCGTATCCGACCTAGTTATGAACCAAAAGGTCTCCTGTCGGCATGCTCTGCCTTTGTAATCCTTTCTGTGCGCCACGGTGTAGTGACCTTCGCCAATATATTTATCTTGTCAAATATTTCCGAGACATCAAAATTAATCTCATTCACCTCTACAAAACCAAATACGTATCCAAACCTACAACTGATGACCCGTGGAAGTGAACTTTATAATAGCGGATGACGCCTGATGCCATCACCTCCTCTACCAATCGCTGCCCTCCGAGCCGTCGCCACCCGACCTGTCACCACTAACGCCGCCGACCCCAGCCACCGCCGTCCAAGCTATCACCCCCACCGCCCCGAGCTGTTATCGCCCAGGCCAGCAAATAGAACTTTCCTACAAATTATGACGACGATTCTACCACCCCAAAACTACCGCTGCAGTAGGAATGAGGACCCCTGCCTTCTGCTCTCAAGACCCGTCGATGTGGTTTTTCATTCTAGAATGCAACTTCAAGATCTTTCGCATTACCAGTGGCTTGGTAAAGTTTACCCATGCTGTGAGTCTACTGCCACCCGAGATCCTCTCACAAGTATCTGACATACTCACCTCCATCTCAGATCCCCCTACACCGATCTCAAAACAGCAGTATTAAAATGGCTCCAGTCTTCACTATCTACCCGTCTCCGCAAGCTGTTATCCAAGGAGGAACTTGGTAGCGAAAAGCCGTCCGACCTACTTCGTCGTATGAAACAGCTACTGGGAGATAAGTACTAGTCTTTCGACACTGACCTTTTCTCCCACATCTTCTACCATAGCCTACTTCCAGCCTTACAACAGTCTCTGTATAGCGTCAAAGCCAAGCTGTCACCATATGAATTAGCAAATCTCGCCCACGATTTCATGACGACTATCCCAGATTCGTCAGTTGCTGCCATCACACTGAAGCAACGCAACTCACAGGTGGCACAACTGCAAGATCTGGTGTCCCAACTTACGGTAGAAGTCTCACTAAAGCAACAACTCCATGAGTATCCACGCTCCCGCTCCCACACTCCTCACCGCTCCTGGCGACAATTTCGTACAAAAAGTATCTCGAGGACCCTAGGTTTCTGCTTCTACCCCAGCAAATTCAATATGAACACCATCAAGTGTCAACCTCCTTGCACTTTTAAAACTTTAAACGCCAGCAGCGACCATTAACGCAGCATGTGTTCGCCACCTCTCCTCTGCGCTGTTTCACATCTACGACCGCCTTTCCCAAACGAAGTTCCTAATCGACACCGGCGCTGACGTTAGTGTCCTTCCAGCGCCAGCCAATCAACGGTCCCTCCATCCTGCCCTACATCTGTACGCCGCCAACAACACCAAGATACCAGTGTACTCACGCAGAACATCGCAGCTCAATTTAAACCTATGTCGTTCTTTTGAGTGGACATTCTACGTCGGAGCGTATCTAAAATCATCCTTGACGCCGACTTTCTAAGGCACCACAACCTCATGGTTGACCTCAAATGTCGGTAGTTAGTGGGTCTCCTCACTGCCTTCCCCACTAAAGCACAAACTACGCCTGGTGACAGTTCTAAAATGTCTATAATCTACGAGCACCACAACTTCGCCGACCTCCTCCAGGCCTTCCCAATGCTGACACAGCCATATTCTCCAAACATATCTGTGAAGCACCACGTGACTCACGACATCGAGACCACTGAATTACCAGTCCACGCCAAGGCTCATCGCCTAGCTCCCGAACGTTTCAAGGAAGTCATGGCTGAATTCGAAACTCTCACGAGTCACGGCATCATATATCCTAGCAGCAGCAACTGGTCATCAGCACTACAGATCGTCCCCAAGAAGAACGAGGATACCAGGCCCTGTGGGTACTATCGTGCCCTCAACGTCCACACAGTCGAAGACAGATACCCTGTGCCCAACATCCAGGAGTTCTCATCACAGTACTCTGGTTCGACCGTCTTCTCCCGAATCGACCTCGTCAAGGCCTTCCATCAAATTCCCATCCACCCAGCAGACTTCCCGAAGACTGCCATTATAACCCCTTTTAGCTTGTTCGAATACGTCAGGATGTCGTTCGGCCTACACAAAGCAGACCAAGCCTTTCAACGCTTCATTGATGAGATCTTGCTAGGAATTTCCTTCTGCTTCGCCTACATCAACGACCTCCTCATAGGCAGCCTAGATGAAGCCACTCACAAACAACATCTCGAACATTTTCTCTCCCGACTACGAGATTACCTTCGTAGCTCTCCCATTTTTCTATGTTCTAGGGTTCGTCTTTGGACAACATTTCAAAATTATTTTCGTGTTAAGCCTCTTGTATGCTAAATATAGCTTCTCCATTCTTGATGATGAATTTTTGGAAAACAGTTTCTTTGTAAATGGAACGAGAGAGAATGC
>NC_134778.1:7121759-7124259 GCF_046742065.1 Oratosquilla oratoria
CAGCGCATGCGTGGTTTTCCCCTTGGTCTTCTTCCTTCAGGTCATTCCAGGTACTTTCTTGGGTATCTTTCCTGATCCATGCGTTTAATATGGAGTGCTTCTAGTATATAAATGCAAATGGTTGTCTCTGGCTTACTGCTAGGAATGCATAGATAATTCTTTTCATACTCTTAACAATAATAATAATAATAATAATAATAATAATAATAATAATAATAATAATAATAATAATAATAATAATAATAATAATAATAATAATAATAATAATAATAATAATAATAATAATAATAGTAATAATGATAATAATAATAATAATAATAATAATAATAATAATAATAATAATAATAATAATAATAATAATAATAATAATAATAATAATAATAATAATAATAATAATAATAATGATAATAATAATAATAATAATAGTAATAATGATAATAATAATAATAATAATAATAATAATAATAATAATAATAATAATAATAATAATAATAATAATAATAATAATAATAATAATAATAATAATAATAATAATAATAATAATAATAATAATAATAATAATAATAATAATAATAATAATAATGTTTATGTATGAACTCCTCCAGAAATGAAATAATGTAACAGAATACACATATGGAACTATTCTTTTACATAACTAATTTAACGGGGTTATTAATTGAGAGCAAAGAAAATCTACATTCCTGTCATTCCCATCTCACGTATTTATTTCGTGATTTCCCACTTAAAACCATGTGAAGGCTGCATCTCAAAAAATTCATAGCATTACTACCTGATCTATTATTGTTGGACCTCACTCGTTCCCTCATTCAATACCTACACACTTCATCTACCTATATTTTCTTTAACCTCCGCCCCCGCGTTAACACTTGAGATCATCGTTTTGTGAGTTTTAAGTGGACCTCTACATCTATCCATTCTCATAAACATGACTGTACATTCATAAGCTGGCCTTTCCTACTCTTTCATGCAAACTACGTTGGTGTCCTAACCTCTTTATGAGTTATATTGTTTCTTTAATGTATTTCCTAACAATATATATAATTCTCAAACACCTCATTACCCATGCCTCCACATGACGATTCTTTATTGTATTCAAAACCAAGGTTTCCTGCTCATAGCCACACACACACACACACACACACACACACACACACACACACACACACACACACACACACACACACACACACACACACACACACACACACACACACACACACACACACACACACACACACACACACACACACACACACACACACACACACACACACACACACACACACACACACACACACACACACGTATAATCGACGTATGCCAATGCAAATTAGACGTTAGTAGACCAAATGGCACCAGACGTTACTGCCTCTGAAATCCCATGACGCATTTTGAAACGATGAAGTTAATCAGCATGGTTCAGCATAGAATATCTTAGCTTCTTTGATGATTGAATCATCCGAGATATGAACGCCTTGAACTATACGGAATTAGTGAAACCACTGTAAACACTTCTCTTAGTCCACAAACTTGTCTTGTTCATATTCTTGTGCTTTGTCATTTCTACCTCTGTCTCACTTTAAGCTTGATACTGCAGCAGATTTTGTACCTGATTTCTAAGGTAATAAATGGTCAATGTTCCTACCTTGTAAAGCTCACATGTAGCCTTTTTTCTTGGGTAGGCTTCATAAAGGGGACTTAGTGCGGGGGGGGGAGATAAACTCCAAAACCGGAGTTTCTTCTATTTTATTACAAAGTAATCTGGCTTGATATTAACAAACTATATATGGGCCCTGTGGTCAAAATACAGTAAAGTCGCTGGCCTTGATCTCGGGGACACCTGTGTCTGGCAGGCACTTGACCTAGCCAGGTTCTGGCTGGCAGGCTCTTGACCTGCCCAGCTCTCCTCTCTTGGTTGCATTATCGTCGGTTAATATAGGGGGTTGTTGGCTTGTCGCAAGTAAAGGTGTTAGTCTCGCTATTCTATACATTAGGGTCAGTTTTATACATGGGGGATAATCGTATGGTTGGTGGGTATGGTTAGATATGTTATATATGTATTAGCTTATGGGTAACATAATAGGGGCAGGTATAATAAAGGTGATTTAATGGGTTTCTTTGGTGACATTGGGCATCCATATCTTGTTTGTCTGAATTCTGCTGCGTTAGGTAAGGTGGTTGTTCTGGGAAAGTAAGGTCAGTTAAGGGGGAGGTAGTGCCATGTTATAAGCATGTGGATCACGTGCATGGTAGGTGATGGTTAGTAATGGTTACACACACACTTCGCACAGGCATACCTTGATTTAATTTCTTTAATATTTCCACTTTTGAGGTCATTGTTAATAAATTTCTTTTCTTTTCACATACTTAACATGTCCATGGGAATTAGCTGGTCTCTTAGTATTCATAGTTAGCGATAAGAATAACAAGTATTAAATACTTGAAATCACTGCAACTGAACGTTAACGTAGTTTGAAAA
>NC_134778.1:7129259-7136759 GCF_046742065.1 Oratosquilla oratoria
TAAACCGCAGAGGCGGTGGTGTGGCATTGTATTGTCGAGCTGACCTCAACCCCTTACACCTTAGGGTTGACATACCAGAGGGAGTCGAGGCTTTATGGGTCAAACTCACCCCCCGCTTCCATCCCCGCCACACCGCCTCTATTATAATGTGCGTCATATACCACCCTCCTCGTGCCAACACTGCCCTTCTCCTCAACGATCACATCATTGAAACTGCTGACTCCCTCCGCTTAAGGTTTCCTGCTGCCAAATTAGTTGTGTGCGGGGACTTTAATCGTCTGGACACAAGTGATATTTTACACCATTTAAATCTCAAGCAGGTAGTGACCTTTCCCACCCACGACCAAACAACCCTTGACCTAATTATGACTGACATGGCGCAGCTGTACTCTACCCCCAGACCTCTCCCCCCCATCGGTAAGAGCACGCACCTCACCATCCAATGGTCCCCAGCCCCTAGTGCAGCCATTCACAGGATTAAAGTAACCAGACAGCACCGCCCTATGCCTGATTCCGCCATGAGGGAATTTGGCAGGTGGATAGTGGAACATCCCTTGCCAGAGGTTCTCAACGTTGAAGACGTGGAGACCAAGTGGACAAATTACTCCACCACCACAATTGAGGCCTTTCACCACTTCTTCCCTGTAAAGGATTTCTCTGTCCATCACTCTGACGCTCCTTGGATGACACCACATATCAAACGTCTCATCAAACAACGCAACAAGGCATCTTACACCGACCGAGCCCAGTTCAGGTTCCTGAGGAATAAGGTCATCAGAGAGATCATTACCGCCAAATCCTCTTACTACCCAAACAAATTGCAACACCTCAAACAGCAACGCAATAACACTCAGTGGTTCAGCAAGATCAGGGCTCTCTGTGGCCTGCAGGGTAACAAGACCCCCCACCTCCCTTGCATCTCGCACCTGTCACCTGACCTAGCAGCCCAGGAGATCAACTCCCACTTCGCCTCTATCTGTCAGACATTACCCCCTCTCGACCCTTCCCGCCTACCTGCCTACCTCCCTTCCCCCTCACCCCCCATTCAAGTTCGAGTTTCCGACGTAGCTACTAAGCTGGGTAAACTCAAACAAAATAGATCCACAACCCCCTCTGACCTTCCTATCAAAATCTACAAGGAATTTGCCCCTGAACTTGCCCTCCCACTCTCCTCCATAATTAATGCCTCTTTAAGCCAAAACACCTGCCCCAGCGACTGGAAAATATCATATGTTACTCCCATCCCCAAAACCCTCAGCCCACAATCACTAAGTGACCTTAGGCCCATCGCCATCACCCCTATCCCAAGCCTTATATGTGAAGACTTGGTTTTTAACTCCGTTTACAGCAACATAAAACACTCAATAGATGCACAACAATTTGGCAACATGAAATCCTCCTCTACCACTCACTGTCTCATTGACCTACTCAACTTCCTTCACAGCAACCTAGACAAGCGTAACACATCCCTAGCTGTTACCTTTGTAGACTTCAGGAAGGCCTTTGACCTTGTTGACCACAATGTTGTTCTCTCCAAAGCCATCCAACTGGGGATCCAGCCCCACCTAATAGCATGGCTGGCAGATTTCCTCACCGGACGACGGCAGGCGGTCAGGTACCAAGGGTCAACTTCCCCACTCCTCCCTTTAACTTGTGGGGTTCCCCAGGGAACCAAAATGGGTCCCCTATGCTTCCTCATCCTTATCAACGACGCCCTCATGGACACTCCTCACAGATGGAAGTACGTGGATGACAGCACCATAGGCATCCCCATCAACACCAGGCGGCCTGATTACGCACCACTACAAAACACCCTGAACAAGCTCATGATGTGGACGGAAAACAACAACGTCACAATCAACACCAACAAGACCGTAGTGATGCACTTTTGTACCTCCACCCAAGCAGTACCTCCTCCACAACTTTCATTGGGCCCCCACCCCCTCCAATTGGTGCAATCCACCAAGATCTTGGGCATCACACTCGATGCTCAATTAAATTGGAATCAACATATCACCAATATAGTCAGGACAGCATCTTACAAACTGTATATGCTGAGTAGGTCAAAATCACTAGGAACACCTACATCTGAGCTACAGGAGGTCTACAAAACTTTCATACTCCCCACCCTCATGTACGCCTCACCAGCCTGGTGGAGCTCACTCACCCTCACACAGAGACAAAAGCTGGAGAGGGTACAAAAGAGAGCGTGCAGGATCATCCTGGGCGTGGAGTACAGCAGCTACGACCATGCTCTTACCACCCTTACTCTATCTAGGGTGTCCCAGCGGCACGGGGAGGCACTAAGGAAATTTGGGGAAAGCCTGCTTTCCCACCCTAGACACCGTCACCTCCTCCCTCCTGATGCTCCACCAACTCGCCACGCCACTAGACACACAAATAGACTCATACCAATCAAAGCGCCAAGGACAGACCGCTACAAAAACAGTGCTATCCCATCTATTGTGCACATAATTAACTCATCGTAAAATTGCTCCATGTATATATTCCAAGTTTTATATCTTTAATCAACTTTTCCAATGTATTATTGTCAGTGTACCACTGTAATAGAAATAAACCTTTTATTATTATTATTATTTATTATTATTACATACATACATACATACATACATACATACATACATACATACATACATACATACATACATACATACATACATACATACATACATACATACATACATACATACATACATACATACATACATACATACATATACCAACGGCTTTTTCTCCCTTATAAGGGAGGTAGCCAAAGTCAAAAGCATAAATCCACTCCCGCCCATTCCATCCCCACATACCCCACTCCCACTCACCACCTCTCCCTCCCTTTTTCTTGGCTCCTCCTGGATGACGGGTTATCCCTGCATCTCGCCAACTGCCCTGGGTCAGAAGTAATGCAGCAAAACACAGCACATCCACAGCAAGGCCGCTTCACTTAATCGGTGACCCCACCCTCTCTCCGTCCCCTTATGCACAAAAAGAGAAGACGGGAAGAAATCCCTTCGGGCTGCGTCAAAATATTATTCATACATACTATTCATATTATTCATCCCCGACTCCCTTCTATACACCACAGCATGATCCATACACAACCAGTCCCTATTCACTCCAATCTTCTCCCTTTCTCAACAGACATCCCCTTCTTTCCAAATGCCCTTTTTCCTCTATGCATCCATCTCATCCTTGGTCATCCCCTCATGTTCACTCCTTCCGCCTCTCCCTTCCACACCTCTTTTACTAATCTTTCTTCACTTATTCTTTCCAAGTGCCCAAGCCATCCCAAAACTCTTTCATCAACCCTATCTCCCAACTCCATTTCCACTCACACTCTCCTCCTCACCTCCTCGTTTCTCACCCTATCTAGCCTAGTAACCCTTACCATACTTCTCAGGCACTTCATTTCAAACACATTTAAACTCTTTCTCTTTTATATGCCATGTTTCTGCTCCGTATAGTGCTGTTAGCACAATCACTCCTTCATACAATCTCCTCTTCGTATCCATTCCCAAATGTCTCTTTCTCATTCCACTTTTTAATCCCCCAAGGCATTTACTTGCTTCTCTCAACCTACTGTACATTCTACCTCAAAGTCGACTCCTTCCTTTCCCACCACATTCACCCTCAAGTATCTAAAGCTATCCAATTCATCCAGTCTCTCTCCCTTAATACTCACTTCCAGTTTGCTGCCACATTCTCTCCTTGTACATCTCATCACCTTACATTTACCCACATTCATCTTCAACTACCTTCTTTCAAACATCTTCCCACGTTTATTCACTAACTTCCTTAATTACTCCTCTGATCCTGGTACAAGAACAATGTCGTCAGCAAACAACAACTGGCTTATCGCCCATTTTCTCCATTTTCTTAACACCAACAAATATACACACATTGTAGATACAATAACTGACAATAGTAAAATGCAAAACTGTAGTCACCATTGAAAAATCTAAGTGGACATATCTTTTTTTCATGTAGCAAAGGTTACTTTCCTTATGATTATATATCTGTTACATTCAATAAATACTTTGTCCTCTTGGATTTATATGTGAAATTATATATGAAAGTAACTTTAAGACCACTCCATACTAAGTGAAACTTTTAGTTTTAATTTGGCCATCACCTGATTATTTCGTTCATACTTCCTACCATCCTGTACAAAGTAGCTACAAACTATCCTGGATAATCCTTTCGTACCCAGATATACTTTTTTTACTCTCTTTACCATCAAGCTAGTTTGGTTATTTCGGTGATACTCTTGATGTAGGAAAGATATTGAATAGTAATTCTTCATTTAATGATACAAATATGCTATACAATGGATACCATGAAAATTCAAAAAATGTTTGGATACTCGTACAAATCATGATCAACTATTCTATTCTTATTATGCCATACTCAAGATAAGCTCCTTATCATATAAAGTTAGGAAGATTAGCTCTTAGGGCTTCTGTTGTTTTGTTTGTTTGTTTTTGTCACGTTAATAGGATCGTTTCCTTCAATTTTTCATATTTTTCGTTCTCGTTTTGTTTTGTCAATTGTGATTAGATGTCGTCACGGCAGTCACAAAACTATAAACGTTTACAGGTTTTCGCTAATATAATTTGCTACATTTATGCATTCTGTTATAAATGATTGTCGTAGATTGTGCCATACATGAATGAACAGATAATATATGTGAAGGTAAATGGTTGTAAAATTTATCATTATCTAGAACGAAATGCGTAATTATATTAATTGTTGGTAACAACATATGAGAGTTCACAGTTTCATGTACCACGAGGAAGCTTATTATTTGATGTTCTGACTAATATTGAAAAAAAGAAAATAGAATAAAGAAAAGAATGACAAAAATTAGTAACATCTTATCAAGACTGCACAAATAAATAAACTAAAATAAAAGTTAGTCTGTGAGAATGAAGACAACCAAGAGTATACTGTATATACTAACTACAATTTGATAGTAGTGTAAATTTCACATCGAACTGCAATGAATATAAATTTGTCAAAAGAGATGAAAGAGTACCAGGAATTCTGTAAATTTATGAGTAGTTCGGCCGACAGATCAAAATATTATAACTCACAAAAAATAAATTCATATAGCATACAAAAAAAAAGGATATTATGAACACGTCAGGTGAACTCATACCAAATGCCAATTTCAACAGAACCTCATAAATGGCATAGCAGCACAGGAAAAGAAAAGCAACAGATGATACATTTACATTCAGCCAAGCGACCTCATACACAACGGAACGAATATTTACATATTGGTCAGTTTTAGTAATCATGTATAGACACAATCTCTGCATAAATAAATAGGAGGATCTTTGGAGTAATTGCAACACAACAATTGATTTCCTCCTTAAATTCAATACCATAGTCAAAGAACGATATATATAAATATATATATATATATATATATATATATATATATATATATATATATATATATATCACTGTCCAGTAATGTCGTAACACATTAATAAATACACTAAAAACCCACTGTTGATTGGATTTAAGAAAAGAAAGGAAATAACGACTTTCGTATATTTCGATCACTTGCTGTGATCCTCTTCAAGTGGAATACAAAGACAAGAGAAAACACATATCTTATATACAGAGAAGAGAGGTGGAGTGAGGGAAAATGGACATGTCATATCAGGTAGCGTCTATATTGCTGCGTGGGCTTTGTGGCAAGTCATCCATTTTTACAATTGAAGGAAGTAATTTGTTAACTGCCAAGGTGGTTATATAAGCAGGTGAACATTGTCCTTTTGAAATGTTAGAATTAGGGAATTGTTTAATTAAGGAAAATTCAATGATTTTCCTTTTATAACTACATTTTGATTTGAAAATTATTTTTGCCTCGTCCCAATTTATGAGGTGATAACTGTTGGCGACGTGTTGAAATAACGCGGAGCTCTGTTGTGCGTATTTTACTGAGTTATTTTTATGTTCTTTTATTCTTTTACTTGGAATACAGCTGGGTTACACAAACTTCTGTTGCTTTCTCTGTGAATGGGACAGTCGAGATAAGAAAAATCATTATATAAATAATGTGAGGCCGAAACAACCTCTGACCCCACGAGAGAAGAATGTTGTCAATCCCCCTCCTGTTGATTTAAAGAAAATTGATCTGCCTCCTTTGCATATTAAGCTAGGGTTGATAACAAAAATTATAAAGGTATGAATAGAACTGGCAAGGGATTCACATATTTGAAAAATAAGTTTCCAAGAGTAAGTGGCGCAAAAATCAAAGAAGGTATTTTTGTTGGACTACACTTTAGGGAGCTGATGAGAGGCCAGAATTTTGATAAGGAGCTAAATGATCTTGAAAAAGCTGCATAACTGTTATTCAAGAAAGATTGCGCAGTTTTTTTGGGGAATCATAAAGGAAATAACTATTCTGAAATCGTACAAGAGCTGCTTACATCCTACAAGGCCTTAGGATGCAATATGAGCCTAAGGATCCACTTCCTAGACTCTCACATGGAATTTTTCCCTGCAAATATTGGCGCCGTCAGTTACGAGCATGGTGAGAGGTTTCCCCAGGACATTCTGAACATGGATACCCGGTATCGAGGTAAGTGGAAATTCAGTGTTAGCTGATTACTGTTGGACACTAAAAAAGGATATCTCAGAAGCAAAATACACTAAAAAATCATACATATCTACATTTTAAAGTTAAGTTTCATTGAAATGTCAGCCTCATTAAGTAGTTATAATTGTTGAAGATTTAATATGCTATAACAGAAAAACTATGCCGGATAGAAAAATTCTGAAGACATATTGGAGATTACCAGATTTTCTTTTTACCAAGTTCACTTTTTTTTGCTTGTGGAATATGAATTTTAATAAAGCTTGATGACCAGTGTTATTAATTAAAAGTGAGTCCAGAGTATTCTCTCCCCTCGTAGGATCGGTAATAATTTGTTTTAGGAAATTATCCTGCACCAGAAATTTTGCGCTCTCTGATCTTCTACTAAAAATTCCCAGTCAATGTTTCTATAATTAGATATCCCATTATCACAATATTTTTGTATTGGGGACGCCGTACAAATTTCATGAATCAGGGGATCAGTCTGCTCAATCCTGAGGTTAGGAGGTATATATAGGACGCCAATAATAAGTTTCTTATTCTTGCCTATAATCTCTACTCAAACAGATTCCGTACTATCCTCCTCCCCAATCGAATTGTTGATAGTACAATTTATTGTATTTGGAACGAAAAATACTACTACTCCCCCACCCCTGCCAACTCTGCCCTTTTGAATATATATATATATATATATATATATATATATATATATATATATATATATATATATATATATATATATATATATATATATATATATATATATATATATATATAATTCTATATCGATTTCCGGAAGGAAAAGCTCATTAGCCATATTAATAAAGGATTCAGTAATGACTATAATATCAAATCTCTCTACGTATGATTTACCT
>NC_134778.1:7146759-7151759 GCF_046742065.1 Oratosquilla oratoria
AAAACATGGATGTGAAAAAATATCTCAAGATTGACACCCACAACGTAAGTTGGACTAATGGATGCAAAATTGTAGTTAAATGGCTTCAAACAGACGTTGTAAACTAATCTTTCTTCAATTGTGTTAATGTATGAAATGGTCTGCTACCCAAAGTCATCATTTGTTCCACTGTAGATGTATGTGTATGTCTATAATATTTTTTCTCACTTTTGAAATCCAATTTTACTTACATCTGCAATTTATATTTATTATTTTACTATTATTTTCACTTTTATACGAAATCTTATTCACGAAATCTGCAATTATCGGGTTTTTCTATCGTTTCATCTGTGTCATTCCGCCAAGCCACTAGACCAGTGTTTCCCAACCTTTTCCGACCATAGCACCCCCTGTTGTCGTGTCTAAGCAGTCCAGCACCCCTATCTTGTTATTAGAAGGATAAAAGAAAGTGAAGTGTACTGCTTGATGATTTTTTCTTGATTCCTTAGAACCAAAACAAATTGAAAATATTGTTTGTAGAAGAAATAAGAACACCCTAGAAAAATAAAATAGCATGGAAAAAGTGTAATATGCACAACTGGGTAATCAATGGCACATATGTCAAAGTGATTTTTGTGTAAATCACTTCCCAACACCCTCTGTACTAGACGGCTCTCCAACCTTTAAACCAGACACGTCCTTAGTGTAAACGAAGTTATCTGAACAAAGTGATGCATACAACCAAAACTCTTTCTGTGCGTTTTATGACATTGTTAGTTTATTCTCGTCGTGAGCAGATAATTGTCGAAGGAAATTCTTTTATAGCAGAGAAGCTAAAGTAAAGATACTCTCCTAAAATGATTTTTCCTTTACTGAATGAAATGTGGCTATAGTTAGAATAGACGAATACGTTTGCTAAACGCTATAGAAGCTTTACTCAAGAATAACGTAAGATAGTTGTTTTACCGTTTCCCTGAGGAGATAGTTTACTTGAGGTGAGTGAAATCAATCGAGGGCAGCTAGAAAAACACATATAAAAACCAATCATCCATTTAAAAGTTTCGTTGGAATAAGGCGCCTCGGTTTAACTCATCGACTTCGGGTGTGATTTCGATGGGCATCAAAAGACCGTGACATAACTAGACTCTTCTGGTAACAAGAGAAAAATGACCGACGACCTAACGTCGCGAGGAAAGGTAAAAAAAAAAAAAAAAAAAAAAAATCCCTTAAGGGACAGAATAAACCCCGTCAACTTTACCTCCTATATTATACTCGACTTAATATAATTCGTAACGACCGACCGAGTTCTACCGATCGTTCGTATTCCAAGTCTCCACTCTATGATTGCTTAATCACAACGCGCGGCTTTCACTAATTCAGACGACGTAGGGGATCCGCTGTTGATGCCAGCTATGATTTATCTTGGTCAATATAACGAGATGAAGAGTGAAGTGGACGAGAAGGAAATGGATTTAAAGAAATAGAAGATAAGGTGGGTGAAGGGTAAATAAAACATTTCTATATAAAAGAGTTATGGTAAACAAATGTACGTTTCATTCATACTCATATTTAGTAGATAAGTAGGTGAGTAAATGTCTCGGTAAGACATAACGACTATGACGGTGGTGGTGATAGTGATGATAATCGTGATTGTCGTTATCTTGATGATGATGTCGATGACTGATGACAACACTGATGACCAATCATGATGACGATGACGATGACTGATGACAACGGTGATGCCCAATAAAATTCGTTGCTATAGATTTCTCTTGCAGTAGCCTCACGTTCCTAAAATAATCGGGAACAGCCACCGGATTAGGCCACAGGGCATTCGAAGAAGAGATATTGTTTTGTGGTTATGGCTACGGATGAGGTGCTTTGTGTCTACAACGTGAGGGTTGTATTTGGGGCAATTTGCTTCTGTGGTCAGGCCTGTTCTGTGTCGATAGTGTTTTCATGCTGGATGATAGCCTGAATGAAAACATTCAAGAGAGGTTCTTGCTTCTCTTAAGAGAGATATTTTCAGTAGGACTAATATCTAGAGGGGTTTGGCGGATGTGTATATATATATATATATATATATATATATATATATATATATATATATATATATATATATATATACGTTAAGGCTTTGTCAAAAACTGTGTGTCTGCCATTTTCATATGGCGTTCTATAGTAATACTTTTTGGGTTTGTTGTTGTGTTTTTGGAATATCTTGATATTATTCTCAGTGGATTGTTTATTGTGTCTACGTTTTCTTGATCTGTTCGTTTCCAGTTTGATGGGATTTTATTGTACATCCAGGAGTGCCAAAAGCATCAATCGAGGATTTTATTGCATTTGGGTTGAGGTGTGTTTTTGAGATCTAACCTCAACCTTCTGCGTGGAAGTTTTTCAATTCTGTTGTTGTTCCTTCCACATCTGTGATGGAAAGACGAGGAAAGGCAGATGTGTTTAGTTTGATTTTTCGCATCTCGCATTTTCTGGAATTTCAAATTTGAAATTTGTTTCCAAGATCTTGTTGAAGGCATTGGGTTGCTTTGCTGCAACTGATTTGTGAGTTTCACGATCAATAATATAGTAGTTTTGATAGTTTTTATTTGTTTATTATTTGTATTACTGTCTGTTGCATTTGTAGCTTATATAGGTATCCTTGTATGAATGCTATACAGTAAAACCTCTGTATAACGGACGATATGAGGACAGGGGTCTGTCGATATATCCGAAGATCCGTTATAACCGAGGATCGCTCGCTATAACGGATGAAAATCCGATATAGCGAGGGTGTGTCCGGTCAGATTTTTTGTCCGTTTTATCCGATATCCTGTATATCGAGATCCGTTATATCAAAGGTTTACTGTAATTTTTCCTTCTAGTTGTATGGCGACTGTTATTGGAAAGTGATCTAAGGGGAGGTCGTGCATGGCTTCCCAAGTTGCTTTTCATGTTTGGGATAAGCTTTTTTTTTTTTGTGGGGTGTGTTACGTGGTGTGGTTGCTGTAATTTGATATGACCAGGTTTAGGAGTTGTTGTTGATGACGACGATGCAGTAAAGTAACCTTGCTAGTTGTGTAATATATATATATATATATATATATATATATATATATATATATATATATGTATATATGTATTAATAATAACACAGTATACTCAGCACTGGAAATCTTCTTCCTTAAACTTTCTATCCTTCTCGCTATTTTCCTTTCTGTGGGAGGAAGGGAGAACACAATATCACCAAATGAAACCATAGTGATTTTGGAAATAAAAACAAATGCATTACTTAACGTTTTGCCTATGCTTTAGGCATCTTCTGGTAATTTTATTTTTGATTTATAGATTCAAAAATAAAATTACCAGAAGATGCCTAAGGCATAGGCGAAACGTTGTAAGTAATGCATTTGTTTTTATTTCCAAAATCACTATGGCTTCATTTGGTGATATTGTGTTCTCCCTTCCTCCCACAGAAAGGAAAATAGCGAGAAGGATAGAATGTTTAAGGAAGAAGATTTCCGGTGCTGAGTATGCTGTATTATTTAATAGAAAATGTCTCTAAGAAAACCTGCTCCCTAAATTCACACACACACACACACACACACACACACACACACACACACACACACACACACACACACACACACACACACACACACACACACACACACACACACACACACACACACACATATATATATACATATGTATATATATGTATATATATATATATATACATATATATATATATATATATATATATATATATATATATATATATATATATATATATTCAGCAACATTTAAACCAGAACTCGCACGCACAACCTCTGTATGGTCGTTACATCGGCAACTCTTCTTTGTGCGTGTTGGCCATAACAATCAGGTGGTTATTACCACAGAGAGGCCATGTAGGGCCAAGTTCTTTACTGAGAGATATTTTAAGCATCGTACTAAAATCCTGTAGCAGTCGTGGTCTAGGATCCCGATGAAATGAAAAATGAACGATGAGTGTAGTTATTGATTTTACAAAAAAAAAAAAAAAAAAAGGTAAAATGGTATAGACTTCTTGGCACTAGCAAATGGAAATAGATGCAAAAGACATACTTTCTCAGTCTTCACTTTCTTATTGTGCAACAGACCTTCTGACGAACAGGTTCCCAGAACAATGCACAATGCCATCGACGACAGAACAAATAACGTATTTTAATATTTTTATTCTATTTTCACTGAGTCGGTCATGATTGTGCGTGTGTGTGTGTATGATTCACCATGGTCTTGGATCACGTGTTGGACTCGTGATCGATAGCTATTCCCCTCCTGGAAGAGAGCTTAGAGCTCGTATATGACCAATCTATGGGTAATGCTGTGACCTTACATGCACACGCACCCCCAACTCCCCGCCCACGAGAGTTGGAGTAACGACTCGCAGCGTAGCGATACTGAAATTATTTAAGCCCTGGGTGGGATTCGAACTCGGACCGCTGTAGCAGCGGTTGTGAACGCTACCACTGTGTTTGAGTGTTCACAAGCAAACGACCTCGCTACTTCCTTTCTGTGGGGAGGAAATGAGAGAGCAAACATTTTGTAATTTATTTGTCATTACACAATAAAATTAGAATATAATGGAATACTAATGTATATGTTCACCTTACCCTTTACGTGAAATGTTTGTTTTAATTATAATGAATTGAAAATAGAAAATGCATTAAGGAACTTCTCGTTCATATAACCGTGATTTTACGCACACACACGCACACACACACACACACACACACACACACACACACACACACACACACACACGCACAAGTACACGCACAAGCACACGCGCAAGTACACACGCACACACACACACACACACACACACACACACACACACACACACACACACACACACACAGACACACACACACACACAGACACACACACACACACACACACACACACACACACACACACACACACACACACACACACACACACACACACACACACACACACACACACACAGTATATAT
>NC_134778.1:7159259-7171759 GCF_046742065.1 Oratosquilla oratoria
ATAATGTCTCACATGTTCCTTATCACTACAGTACACATTGTAAGTTATCGACCGACTCCTCTCCGAGCTCCGTGCATCATCTTAAGAAGGCCGGAAACTGGTTCTGTGAGGTGCCACGCTCGTATAAACTGACTTGTTTATGTGAGCTGGGTTTAGTTCGTCACATCTTATTTTAATTTACATAATTAGTTTATAATTTAGTCTGACAGCCAGACTATAATATATATCCAGGGGAGGTTCGTCAGTATACGTAATAATGTGTTTATTACTGTGTGATCGCGTGTGCATGGTGAGTGGTGGCGCGACAGGGAATGCCTTGTCAGCAGATTGGTCAGCGAAATGAACAGGATGTCTTAGGCGCCTTATTGTCGGCCGGCTGGTGTGAGTGTGGGAGTGAGTGGAGGTGAGTGGGTTATATGACTGAGTGATATACTCACTTGTATATGAGGCGTATACATATCGCTCTCCCCCTGGGGTTAGGTGGCTCCCGGCACCTAGGTTACATGGTCTACAAAAGAATATATATGGGTAATACATCGAGAAAAAATTTCAGAGACACAAAATCCTGTGTGGTTATAAATGTGCAGATGGGGGGGGGGGGTGTTGTTGAAGTGATTCTGTGGTCCCAAGGGGGATCATGCACTGTAAATAGGGGTAGCGATGTTGTGTCTCAGAAGTGTAACGTTGTGTCTCACCAGATTACATGTTATATTGGATTTCACATACACTGTTTAATTCACTTTTTAAATGTTATGGTTTTTATGGTTTAACACTCACTGTTGGGAGTGTTGTTTTTCTAAACACTGTTCTATGGTCAGTTTGGTGTGTCACATTGCACTTGTTTTATTTCATAGTATGGATATATAGTTTCTGTAAGAATGTTTATAGTATTTAAGATATTGGGTGAGACACAAGAATAACTTAATCTAGGTTTACAATAATTTGGGTGTGGAGGTGGAAAGGTTTTGGAAGGTGTTACTTCATGCAACGGAATATGATTATTATTACTAGTATAAAGAGAATGATTAAGGGACTGTAGGGCGCGAAAACACGAAAAATTCTGGAAAATCAACGAATTTTAGGTAAACATTTCAAAAGATTCTCTATGATGGTGGTAACACTTTAGCCAAATATTACAGCTCAATTCCGTTTCTTTTCTTATATATAAAATAAAATAGATAAATTTTTGGCAACCTCTGGCAACCCCATTGCATGAAAAAACATTCTGTATATTGAAATAAAGTCAAAATTTTGATACCCAGTTCTGTTTTGTTTACTATAATTAATATATATGGAGATATCTGGCAACTTGCCCAACACTAATCGTCAATCACCACAAGGATCTCAGTATCTCTTCAAAGCTAAAGGAGAAAGGATGTCGCCCTGTCGCGTATCTGTTAGCCTACCAGTCATGCATGCAATCGTATTATCTTTTATTCTACCAACAGGTATTCAAAAGATTCTCTATGATGGCTGTAACACTTCGACCAAATATTACAGCTCAATTCCGTTTCTGTTCTTATATATAAAATGAAATAGATAAATTATTGGCGACATCTGGCAACCCCATTGCATGAAAAAACATTCTGTATATTGAAATGAAGTCAAATTTTCGATAGCCAGTTCAGTTTTGTTTAAAGTTTTAAATGGAAACGTAAAAAAATAGACAATGTCACGAGTGAGTACGCGGCCGGAGGATTTTAAATGCCGGTGCGCTCCTTTAAACTTTAAATGCCTCTCCTGAAAAGTTTATGTTTTTTATATTTAAATAGCCATATCTCTGTTTCTTTTTGTCCGATTTCATTCATTCTTTCGAAAGAGAAAGAGTAATTCTTTAATTTGATCAGGAAAAAACAAAGGAAACTGTAACTTAATTTTTTTGTTTAATTTATCATAGCAGATTTTCACTGAAGTTTCTACTATTCAAAATAAAAAAAATCATAAAAAAGAATAAAAGAGAGTAGGAAAAAATCTAACTCAATGAAGTTGTTTCCAAGACTCTAATCTTTCATTTCCTACATAGTAGGCTGATTACCTATGCCTGTGGATACTTCAATGATTACAGATACTATCATAAAAAAAAAGAAAGAAAAAAATTAACTACACGTAATATATATACATGTTACTAAAACAATTTAGTATGCAATAATACTCTTTCCGATAGAGTAAGTATACATAAGTTCACCAAAGAAATTGAACAACTTTTATGACACGTTCACCTATAAGCACTTCCCACAGTCCCTTAAGAGGGAAAGGGCTGTGGAGTTATATGGAAGAATCCTATGATGTAAGTCGAATGAGTCCATGTCAAAAGTAGTCGATGTTTAAGGTGGGTAATTAATGATGTATTTACTTTTGGAGGATGAAGGTTATGTCTCAGTGAATGAGGATATGTTTATCTGACTCTCGCTAAGGTTATATTGGTCGGAAGGAAGTAGAGAAGTTTTGATAGATATGTGGAAAAGAGTTCTTATTGGAAATGGGCCATTTTAACCTCCACTGATAGATACATGACGTCCTGCATCTTCAGGGGCGAGAGCTAGAGTGCATGTTTAGTTGCGTCGACGCAGAGTCATGGGATGAGACTTGCGTATTGGTGATTGGTGTGTGTCTGTGATAGGTGGGTTGTGGATGGGAGGTGAGATTGGGTCGAGGTTCAGTTTGACCTTTCTCAACTTCTCTCCATGTATGGTGAAGGTGGAGTGATCAGAAGGATCTGTTAGTAGGAAAACATTGTTAGGGAGTGAACTTGTGACTATGAAGGGGCCTAGGAATTTTGGTTTGAGTTTGTTTGTTCTACCTGAGTCTTTTACCATGACTGTGTCGCCAGGTGCTATGTCAAGTGGAATTGACCGTTTGTGTTGTTTTGTCTTTGTCTTTTCCTGGGCTTCTTTCAGGTTTGCTCTAACTTTTTTGTAAATTGTTTGCATACCTCTTTTGATGCAGTGTGCGAGGTTATCTAGGTTGTATAAGGGTGGGGGTGGTTGGTTGAATATTTGGTAGGGTAGGCGCATTGGTTGGCCGAAAATGATCTCATGTGGGGACATCTTTGTTGCGGAATTGACTGTGCTATTGATACTGGCTTGTACCTGTGGTAGCCAATCTTCCCAACTGTCCATGAGGTCATTGACCAATGGTCTGAGAATTTCTAGGACCTTGCGATTTGTTCGCTCAGTCAGACCGTTTCCCTGGGGGTGGTATGCAGTGGCAAATGTTTGGTGAATGTTGTAAAGATGTGCTATTTCGCGCATCACCTCATTTTTGAATTCTGAGCCATTGTCAGATAACATTGTGTGTGGTATGTTGTATCTACAAAAGATATTGTTGACCAGGGTTTTGGCTACAGTCTCTGCTGTTTTGTCCTGGAGTGGTATTAAGATTGTGTATTTAGAGAAATACTCAACTGCTGTGAGTACATAATTGGAACCTTGATGGCTCGTTGGCATTTTCAGTAGGTCAATGCCAAGTGTTTCCCATGGCTCAGCAGGGAGTGGGATATCTTTTATGTTGATTTGCTTCAGGTTAGGGCCTCTGAATTGGTTGCAAGTTACACAAGAATCTATGTGTGTGGTTATATCTCTTTTCATGTAAGGCCAGTAATATGTGTGCCTAGCAGTGTTTAGTGTCTTATCTCTGCCCGAGTGGCCTCCCATTGCACTGTCGTGCAATATATGTAGGAGCTTGGGGACTAGGGCTCTGGGGATAACAGTAACCTCTCTTGTATTAATGGTTCTCCTTATGACTCCGTCGACCAGATTGAGTTCCTCAATAGGGACAGGTGGTCGGGAGTGTAAGGGGGTTTGTGAGATGAGATGCTGTTTTATTGGAGACCATATTGGGTCTCTGTCAGTTTCATTTATGAGTTCTTGCATAGGTATGCATGTGGTTTGGGTTATGGGGGTGATGTGAGTTTGTCTGCTCAAGCAGTCTGCCACTACGTTAGCTTTCCCAGCTAAGTATACGATCATGGGATCGTAATCAAGGAGAGTTGTTTTCCATCTAGCAACTCTCCCATGTAAGTCTTTGGAGTTAAAAAGATAGACTAGGGGTTGGTGGTCTGTTAGTATGGTAATCTTGTAGCCTAAAATGAGGTATTTAAAGTGTTTTAGTGCCCATATGATTGCAAGTCCTTCTTTGTGTGTAGTTGAGTAGTTATTTTCAGTGTTGTTTAAGACTCTACTTGCGTATGCTATGGCGTGTTCTTTGCCATTGTCATCTTTCTGTTGTAGGACTGCGCCTATTCCTTTAGAGGAGGCGTCTGTGTAAAGAAAGAATTCTTTCTTCATGTCAGGGAAAACTAGTACAGGGGCTGTGGTGAGTGCGTGTTTGAGAGTGTCGAAACTTTGCTGTTCTGTTTCTGACCATTGAAATGGCTCGCCTTTCCTTGTGAATTTGGTCAGAGGGGAAGCAATATCAGCAAAGTTTCTTATGAAGTGTCTGTAATAGGAGGCTAACCCGATGAAACTTCTTGTTTCGTTAGCGTTTCTGGGGGTTGGGAAATTGTTTATTGTATCTATTTTATCTGTGGTTGTGTGAATCCCTTTTGCATCCACTTTATGGCCTAGGAAGGTGAGTTCCTTCATGAGGAATCTACATTTCTTCAATTGAATCTTTAATCCCGTATGTTTGAGACGTTTGATGACAATCTCTAAAGTGTTAAGGTGGTCTCTTTCTGTGGGACTATATATAATGAGGTCATCTAAATAGACGAATAATGAGATTCCTATCATGTCACTGAAAATGCGGGTCATCAACCTTTGTTGGGTTGAGGGGGCATTCTTAAGGCCAAAGGGCATACGTTCAAAATGAAAGTGTCCTTTGTCAGTGGAAAATGCAGTTACGGGTTTTGATTCCTCTGTTAGTTCGACCTGCCAGAAGGCTGACTTGAGGTCTATTGTGGAAAAAACAGAGTTCCCGTTGCCAATGCATTGTAGTACATCTTGCATGGCGGGGAGGGGGTGTGGGTCAGATTGAGTTAGGTTGTTTATTTTTCTGAAGTCAACAACAGGGCGTAAGGTTCCGTCTTTCTTAGGGACCAAAAAGAGGGGACTGTTCCATGGGGAGTCTGAATGGGAAATTACGCCTTGGTGTATCATCTCATGTACACTGTCATTGACTTGGGATTTCCTACTGTGGGGTATGCGGTAAGCGGGGGTGTATGAAGGGGTGGTGTTTGGGGGAATTTGGATGTGATGTTTGATTATATCACATTTGCCTAGAGGTTCGTCTTCTAAGGCGACAGCTGATCTATTCCTCTGTAGGAGAGCTAATAGCTCGTTATGACTTTCTCCGTCAGCTGATGTCGTGATTTGGTCTGGGGGAATAGGGGGAAGGGGTTGTGTTGGTCTTACTTGGTTGATGTGTTGCGGCAGTGGTTCCTGGATAGGGAAATTATGGAGATGGACTGCGCAGATGTTTGTATTCTTCCTGATTTTACGGTGTTGGTCTGAGGTGTTTGTTAACATAGCTAGTGTATGTTTATTTTCTGATATTGTGTCCCAGGAGGACTCAATGGTTATGTTGTTAATCCTGGACGTGTCTGAGTCGATTATGACGTCCTGATGGTCTATTGCACCGGGTATGTATAGTGGGACTGTTATTGAATGTCTAGGGGGTATGATGACTGTGTTAGACATCAGTGCCTTTGAGGTGACATAAGGGGGTGGTCGGAAGGAATAGCTGTTAGTGGGATTGGGAGTATTGAAGGAAGGTAGACATGAGAGATGTTGTGTGTCTGAGTCGGGTGTCTCAGGAACTGTTGACTCATTATTTACATCTCGGAAGGAGATTTTGTTAGTCTCAAAGTCTATCTTAGTTTTCCAAATCTTTAATGAGTGTAGTCCTATTATACCTTGTTGATCAAGGCTCCATTCATCAGCTATGTGGAAAGTTGTGAAACCTACTTTGTGATTGTTGACTTCAATATTTAAGTCTATGGTGTCGTGTAGAGGAATTGTGCTCCCTTCCATTAAGAGTCCTTCCATATTGGAAAATTGAATTTGGGGTGGGTCATTTAATGCTTCATACAGAGCTCTTGGGATGATGTTCAGGTTTGTTCCTGTATCAACCATCATGTCAACTTTAAGTTGGTCTAAGCTTACTTCTAGGGTGAGGTATTTGTGTTGTGTATGAGATATTCCTATGGTGGTTTGGTGCGTGAGGCTGGTACACGTTCCCCCAATCGTTGTTGAGTATTGCGTGTCGTGTGGGAGGGAGCTGTTTGTCGAGGGGTGGTGAATGGTTTGTTAGTTCTCTGATTTGGTTGATGTTGTGTTTTCTGTAGGTAACACTCTTTGTTGGAGTGAGTTGATGTTTGGTGTAGGTTGCAGTATTTGATTGGATGTGTTGGTGTAGATAGGAGTGGGTGTTTAAAGGGGGGTGGAACTTGTTTGTTTTGATTCTGGTGTGAGGTAGTAGCATGCACTGAGCGTGGGTGTTGTTTTTGCTGTGTCCAACACTGGGCATCTGTGTGGGAAATGGTTCCATGAACTGAGCAAGGAATAGGGTGGTGTTGTACCTGCGTGTGTTGCTTTTGCTGTGTCCAACACTGGGCATCGGTGTGGGAAATGGTTCCATGAACTGAGCAAGGAATAGGGTGGTGTTGTACCTGCGGGTATTGTTGTTGCTGTATGCAGTCTTTTGTGTTGTGACTGTTTGATGAATGGTAGGAGCACCACTTAGAAGGTTGTCTTTGATTGGTGGGAGGGGGTTGCTGTGAGTGAAGGCTATTTAGTCTGGGGAGATGGTTGGGGGTATCTAAGGATACATTGCAAGCATTCATGATATCTAAGATATAGGTATAAGCTAGAGGATTTCTAGTGTCTAATTCCCTTTTGGAGGCTTCCTTTAAACATTTTGGAGGGAGTTGGGAAAGATAGGAAGCTATTTCAAGGAATGTTAGTAAGTGTTTTGTTGGCATTACATTTTGACCAAATTGGTCAGTGTGAGTCCAAGGAGAGTTATTCTCTAGGTCTTCTCTGACCTCTTTCATTCCGTTTGCCACAAAATCCATTATATTAGTAATGGAATGTGGTTGGACTCTAGTGTTATTGAGGAAAGTGATGAGAAATGAAATGTTGTTAGGTTGTTTGTTATGAAAGACCTTAAGAAGGTGGCGTTTATATTCCTGATAAGTGATTCCACATGCAACTAAGCTGTCTAGCATCCTTGCCTTTGAACGGCAAATGTCAGATGGGTTTATTTTCTGACGGCACAAATTTATTTTATCTGTCTCCGAGTATTGGATGTTCTTGGAGAAGAACAGGTCACATGCTGTCAAGAAATCTGTAATGGATAGTCCACTATCTTGGGAAAAGGTTGGGATTTCTGTGAGGGGGGTTATGGTTTGATAGTTGTTAATTATTGTTGGTTGAGGTTGTGGGTAAGGATAATATTGTGGGTTTGGAGGAAGGTTAGGTGGTGGTTGGTGGTATGGTGTGGAGTGGGTTTGAACAGGTGGGGTATGGGGGAAGGAAGGGGGAAGTTTTGGTACTGTTGCTGAATGGGAGGGGGGGTTATTATGTGTTGGGATATGGGGGTTGGATGGATTATGGTTTATAGGAGGTTTTGTTTGCATATTTGGTTGGATGGGAGGAATGGGTGGTTGTGATTGTGAGGGGTGAAAGGGGTCTACTTGAGGAAGCTGGTTGAAGGGCATGATATTAGGAGGGGCAACATGAGGAGTTGGTTGGGTGGGTGGTTGTGGTTGAGATGGGTTGGAGGTGTCTACTTGAGAAAGCTGGTTGAAAAAAGGTAAGACATCGTTCTCATAAAGAGGGTCTATTGGATTATCTGCATTAGGATTAGTTTTGTCAGGATTATTTAACTGGTCATTGGTTAACTGGTTAGAGATTGTCAACCTTTGGATATAGGTAAAAATGGTCTGGTTTGTCATTGCCAATTAAGTCTTCTGTGTGTATTTCCTCTTTGTCACTGGATATGTCATTTTGGTGTTTTTCTTCTCTAGACTTTGAGAAGACGCTATGTAAGCTTTGTTTTAGTTTTGATCTGGTGGCAAAGGCCATGTTGTTAAGTCATGTATTAGTTAATAGTTAGTTTTGATTTGTAATCTAAAAAAAAGGAGCTGTTAAAATATGAATAACAGGTGTATAGTAACTAAGGGTAATATGTTATGCTTAGATATGGGAAGGGGGGATATAGTATGTCAACGGTTATAGTGTAATGGGATTACAAAAATCATAAAAATATGTATATACATAAAATAGTAATAAAATGTCATAAAAAAATTTTTACAGCAGTAAAATAGGTTACATTGATAAAAATGTATAAGTTCTATGTAAATATTGAATTTTAAACATATAAGAGCTATTTGTTTAAACAAGAATTACTTAACTAGAAGAATGCATATGAATATCATATTATGTAATGATATTAACTGTTGAATATATATGTATATTTGTAATTGGCAGATTAAAGAATATTACTTAATTATAATTTTTGGAGAGAAAAAAAACTTCTAAATGACAATATGCTAATATAAGTGCGAGATTACATAATCGTTGTATGGCTAAGGTGTACGTGCGTTGAGCACGTGGGTATCTAAGGGCGTATAGGTTACCTTAATACGTGCTTGAAGCGATTGGTATTATGACGTGCAGCTGGAAGTTTGCTGATGTTGTGGTTCTCGGTGGAACGCGACACTCGGATGAGTGGTGGGGGGTGAGCGGATGAGGTTTGTCCTCAAACGATGACTCGTTGAATGATGTTCGCATAGAAAAAAAAATGCGAGTATCAGGGATGGTTTGAATGGATAGGTAAGGTAATAGTAGTAATGATACTATTACGTATTTGAAAAGGTGTTGGATGGGTTACCTTATTTAGAGGCTGGTAATTATAGTTGAGTCGGCGGCGATAATCGTACTTATATGCACTGGGTGACGGAATGATTAAAATAGGTAGGTGTTGCTTCTGGGAGGGAACGGTTGGTGTGGTAGGTGCGAGGAGGTGTTTTCTTCAGAGACAGGCGGTTTTCTTCAGAGACAGGCGGTTTTCTTCAGAGACAGGCGGTTTTCTTCAGAGACAGGCGGTTTTCTTCAGAGGTGTGGGTAGGACGTTTGCTGCCACCATTTCTTATGTGTCCGTACGTGGTCCCGTTCCTATCCAGATGTGTAGGCGAATATATCAAACACTATATGTCACCTTAGTTCTATTTTAATCACTTATTGTCACTACACAGGAATGTTTATATTTAATAATAATGTCTCACATGTTCCTTATCACTACAGTACACATTGTAAGTTATCGACCGACTCCTCTCCGAGCTCCGTGCATCATCTTAAGAAGGCCGGAAACTGGTTCTGTGAGGTGCCACGCTCGTATAAACTGACTTGTTTATGTGAGCTGGGTTTAGTTCGTCACATCTTATTTTAATTTACATAATTAGTTTATAATTTAGTCTGACAGCCAGACTATAATATATATCCAGGGGAGGTTCGTCAGTATACGTAATAATGTGTTTATTACTGTGTGATCGCGTGTGCATGGTGAGTGGTGGCGCGACAGGGAATGCCTTGTCAGCAGATTGGTCAGCGAAATGAACAGGATGTCTTAGGCGCCTTATTGTCGGCCGGCTGGTGTGAGTGTGGGAGTGAGTGGAGGTGAGTGGGTTATATGACTGAGTGATATACTCACTTGTATATGAGGCGTATACAGTATGCGTGTGTGTGTGTGTGTTTGTTTGTGTACCTAGTTGTATTTACGGGAAGAGGAGCTACACTTGTGGAATCCCGTCTTTGTATCTCGTGTGTGTGTGTGTGTGTGTGTGTGTGTGTGTGTGTGTGTGTGTGTGTGTGTGTGTGTGTGCGTGAGTGCGTGCGTGAACGTGTGTGTGTGTATTATAATGATTACTAGAGCTTCTATGTCTAATCCCTATATAATCACCTAATCATGATCTCGTTTGCCTAAAAGCATAACATTTAATAATGATTAACGTACAATACACGTCCCTCTATGAATAATCATTACCATTTTAACTGACAGATTACACATTGTTAGCACAAATGTAATTGATTTGCATTTAGAGTAAACCCAGTTTATTCGTGTTTCTGAAACGCAATGTTCTATTACACACACACACACACACACACACACACACACACACACACACACACACACACACACACACACACACACACACACACACACACACACACACACACACACATCGTTCAACTCCAGAGGTGAACCACGTGGTGCAGTGGTAAAAGTTCTCGCCTGCCACTACCGTTGTTCGGGTTTGAATCCCACCCAGGGTTGAAATAATTTCAGTATCGCTGTGCTGCGGGTTGTTACTCCATCTCTCGTGGGCGGGGAATTGTGTGTGTGTGTGTGTGTGTGTGTGTGTGTGTGTGTGTGTGTGTGTGTGTGTGTGTGTGTGTGTGTGTGTGTGTGTGTGCGTGTAAGGTCACAGTATTATCCATACATCGGTTATCCGAGCTCTGAGGTCACATACGGGAGGTTAATAATTGTCGATCACGAGTCCAAAATGTGACCCAGGACCATGGTGGTCAATGGTGAATCTCACACACACACACACACACACACACACACACACACACACACACACACACACACACACACACACACACACACACACACAAACACACATAACTCAACTCCAGAGGTGAACAGAAGTCTCTATGTATTCTAAGCAAACACTCTCCACGTTACTTCTGTAGACTTCTCGATCTTGTTCATCCATCTTCTCTAACTCCAACGTTATGGCTTTGACAGTAAGATTTATGCTTCATCTGTCAATTTCTATCCAGACTACCTACCACATCCACATCCATTTCTGTTCTTTAATTGGTTCTATAATACTCTTCTCCCCTAATCTTTTCAGCATTTATCCTGAATAATTATACTTCTTCAAGCCCCTTACCGTCAGAAGAGATTAAACTGTCCTCCATTAATATTCAGGCCATTCCTATCTCAACTGAGCTCTCCGGGAAGCCTTTCCAAGGTTATAAATTATCTTAATGAAATCATATCGCCTAGCTCTTTTTCTTATTCTCTAATTATTCTTCTCTCGTTATACCGTCAAATCACATAGGTAACCTACGTGTGAGTTTCTGTAAAAAGTTTTATTTCCTTTTCTTTGCGTTGTTATTTGATCTACTGATTTGGAGATTAATCGTAATTACCAAAATCGTTTGTATGGCTTACTATGTTATGATATATTTTATTATGAATAAGAGCATAAAGACACTACTTAAATCTGAATTAAATCGTTTGGTATTAGGTAGAACAAAGTCTTTAAAGTTATTTAACTTTTCCAGTATTAAATTTGCAAAGTTTATATAAATTAGATAAATGTGCCTGGGCTATCTCGAGCATATTCCTTAAAGTGAGTATTATAAGTTCAAAGCTTGAAGGTGGCCTCAGACTGAAGACATCTTTACCCTGTCTCTCCTTTTGGGTTGGTTTTTATATCAAAGTTTAACCAAGTTAACTTTGAGAATTTTATATAAGAGTTTGTATGCATTTCATAACAAGCTAATGGGATGGTTATTACTGAAGATTTTACTACCTTTGATTATCCTACATCACAACAGACAATACTGATCAACTTTTATATGCCAATGATAAATGGAAGATTTTTATTGTTGGTTAACAAATATGTGACATCAAATAATCTTATGGTATTACTGGAGGCTTTTATATGATATAAGAATTGGTCACCGCCGCTTTTACGATGGACCACCTCTATGAGGATTTCCCCTCTCTATGACCTAAGGCAGTGGACAAGATGCAGGGATGACCCGTCATCCAGGAGGTGTCAAGATAAGAGGGAGGGAAGAGGGTAGAGGGGAGTGGAGTATGTAGGGGATGGAATGGGTGGGAGTGGTTTCTATGCCTTATTTTTTGGCTACCTCCCTTGTAAGGGGGAAAAAGCCTTTGGTGTATGCATGTGTGTATGTATGTATATATGTATGTATGTATGTATGTAAGTATGTATGTGTGTATGTATGTATGTACCATAATGGGATGTACTAACCTTACTTTAAATCCTCCATCTGTGCAATAAGTGTTCATTATTTTGGGTTATTTTTCCTTCAAATTCTTTACTTTTCATGTAAATGAACCTAGAAATATTTGCAATTTACATAATACTTAAAATAATACACTTAAGTGAATCAAAAGATGGGAATTTGGATGTTATCTTTCGATTAAGCTCTTGCATTTCTTTTCCTTGTCCAATATACACATAAGATTTATTATCTATATTCGTTTTCATACTTTTCTTGTACACACTACTTAAGACGATGAAGATATCTTTGTTATCTCTGTGGTATTTTCCAACGTAACGAAATGAAAACGCGTCACCTACACACATCTTAGGATTACTTTGATTTTCTCTATATTGTACTCTAGTTACTTATTCTATTTAATGCTAGAAAATTTTATAAAGTTGTTTGGGAATTCCGGACACAAGTAAATTGATATTCACCACCTCTCTTCTTGATTAATATCCATTCATT
>NC_134778.1:7176759-7186759 GCF_046742065.1 Oratosquilla oratoria
AGAGAGAGAGAGAGAGAGAGAGAGAGAGAGAGAGAGAGAGAGAGAGAGAGAGAGAGAGAGAGAGATAGCGATAGAGAGAGAAGAAACAAAAGAAGAGAAGAAATGATATTGAATAAAGACGATTGAGAAACTGGGAGAGGAGGAAAGGCAAGACATTAGACGAAATGACAAGACATTAGATAAAGCCAAGGGAAAATTGGTATTTAAAGAAACATTAGGAGGGGAAAGACAGGGCATTTGTGAAGCAAGACAGAACATAAGATAAAGAAGAAGGAAACAGAAAAAGAAACCGAAGGAGGCAATGAGAGAGGAAAACAAGGAGGAAGAGGGAGGAGGAGGAGGAGAGAGGGAAGAAGGAAAAAGTGAAAGAAGCGAAGGAGAATTAAGAGAAAGAGGACTAAGAATAGAAGTGGGAGAAGTAAGAAAGGAAGAAGAAAAGGAAGAAATGAGGGTGAAAGGGGAAAGAGTAAAGGAAATGTGGAGAAGACGGAGGAGAGGAAGAAGAATAGAAGAAAGGGGAAGAGGAGAAGAAAGTACTAGATGAGGAGAATGAAGCAGAAGAATAAAGAGGAGGAAAACAAAGGAAGAAGGGAGATGTAAGAGACGTAGTTAAAAAATAAAGACGAAAGAGGAAGGAAAAAAAGGAAGAAGAGAAGAAATTGGAATGGGAGATGGGAGAAAGAGGAAGAAAGAGAAGAGAAATAAAGAGGTGGAAGATATGAAGAAGGAAAAGAACACAGACGAAAGAAAAAATAAAGAGGAAGGAGAAGAGGAAGAAGAGGAGAAATCTGAAGAAGACGAAGTGGTAAAGGATGAGATAGAGAAAGAGGAACAACAAGAAATTATAGATGTAATCTTAAGAAAACATTGAGAAGAACTAGGAACGTAAAGAGGAGAAAGTAAATTAATATAGGAAGAACCTAAAGGACAGTAGGCGATGCGAACGAAAAAGAAAAGCAGGAAGACAAGAGAGAGATGAAGGTGGTCAAGAAAGAGGATGATGGGGAAAAGAAAGCACATGAGGCTTAATGAGAAGAAAAAGAAGACAAATGGAAGACATCAAAAGGGAAGGACGGTTACACCTGACAAATGTTACTGGAGGCAACTCGAGTTCTTAGGAGCAGAGGTATGACACCGGAAACCAATATATACAGAAGAGGAGGAACAAGAGCAATGAAAAAGAAAAATATTGTGAAAAGATTAATATATATATATATATATATATATATGTATATATATATATTATATATATATTATGTATATATACATTTATATACATATATATATAATATATATAATTATATATATAAATATATATATAATTATATATATATACATATATATATATTTATATATATATATATATGTATATATATATATGTATATAATATGTATGTATATATGTATATATATATATATACATGTGTATATATATGTATATATATATATGTATATATATATATATACATGTGTATATATATGTATATATATATGTATATATACATATATATATATATATATATATATATACATATATAGGTATATATATATATATATATGTATATATATATATATGTATATATGTATACCACCATCAACTCTCCACTACGATTCTTTCCTGGAACTCCACATTTCCCAACCAATCCATCATTTGGAGAGAAGGTAGAGTGTCAGAGGACTGGAGGAGTGCGTGTATAGTTCCACTTTACAAGGGAAAGGGGGACAAGTGTGAATGTAGTAGTTTCAGAGGGATTAGCTTGTTAAGTGTAGTTGGGAAGGCTTATGGGAGAATCTTGATTGAGAGGATTAGGAGAGGAACAGAGGGAGTAATTGGTGAGGAACAGTGTGGGTTTAGGACAGGTAGAGGTTGTGTAGATCAGATTTTTGTGGTAAGGCAGATATGTGAGAAAGCTATAGGTAAGGGGAAGGATGTTTTTTGGGCCTTTATGGATCTGGAAAAGGCTTACGACAGGATAGACAGAAAGGCATTGTGGGAGGTCATGCGGATATATGGGATAGTAGGAAAGCTTCTGGGAGCTGTCGAGAGTTTTTATGAGAGTAGTAGAGCTTGTGTCAGGATTAGAAATGGAGAGAGTGAGTGGTTTGAGGTAAAGGTGGGACTTCGTCAGGGATGCGTTATGTCACCCTGGCTGTTCAACTTATACATGGATGGGGTGGTGCGAGAGGTGAATGCAAGGGTAGTGGGTCAGGGATTGGAGATGGTTAAAGAAAATGGAGAAAAGTGGGAGGTGAGCCAGCTGTTGTTTGCGGACGACACTGCGCTTGTGGCAGGATCGGAGGAGGGATTGAGGAAGCTGGTGACAGAGTTTGGGAGAGTATGTGATAGAAGAAAGCTGAAGATAAATGTGGGTAAATGTAAGGTGATGAGATGTACAAGGGGTGAAAGTGGCAGAAATCTGGAAGTGAGCATTAAGGGAGAGCAACTGGAGGAAGTGGATAGTTTTAGATATTTGGGTGCAAATGTGGCAGGAAAGGGTGGAGTGAAGGTGGAGGTAGAATGTAGATTGAGAGAAGCGAGTAAATGCCTTGGTGGTTTAAAAAGTGTAATGAGGAATAGGAATCTGGGAATGGATGCTAAGAGGAGACTGTATGAAGGAGTGATTGTGCCAACAGCACTGTATGGAGCAGAAACATGGAACATGAGAGAGGAAGAGAGAAGGAACTTGAATGTGTTTGAGATGAAGTGTCTGAGAAGTATGATGGGGTTTACTAGGCTAGATAGAGTGAGAAATGAGAGAAGTGAGGAGAAGAACAGGGGTGGAAAGGGAGCTGGGAGATAGGGTAGATGAAAGAGTATTAGGATGGTTTGGACACATGGAAAGAATGATTCAAGAAAGACTAGTAAAGGAGGTATGGAAGGCAGATGTGGAGGGAGTGAACATGAGGGGACGTCCTAGGATGAGATGGATGGATGGGGTGAAGGGGGCTTTGGGGAAGAGGGGAATGTCGGTTGAGGAAGGACGGGAGAGGACAGAAGACAGGGGTGAATGGAGAATGGTTGTATATGGAAAATGTTGTGATGCATGAGGTGGATTGGACGGGGGAATGAGGGTGAGGTAGTGTGTGTGAGCAACAATTTTTGACGCAGCCGGAAGGGATTTCTCCCCGTCCTCTCCTTTATATGGGGGGACGGACAGGGGGGATCGCCGATTTAATGAAGCGGCCTTGCTGTGGATGTGCTGTGTCCTGCGACACTGCTTCTGACCCATGGCAGTAGACAGGGTGCAGGGATGACCCGTCATTTAGGAGGTGCTAAGATGGGAGGGAGGGTGGAGGAGTGTGGAGTGTTTTCGGGGGTGAAATGGGTGGGAATGTTTTTGTGCCTTGTCCTTTTTGGCTACCCCCCCTGGTATATGTATATATATATGTATATGTATATATGTATATATATATGTATATGTATATATGTATATATATATGTATATATATATGTATATATATGCATATATATATGTACATATATATGTATATATATACATGTATATATATGTATGTATATATATATATATATATGTATACATGTATATATATGCATGTATATATGTATATATATAAATATATATATATATATATATATATATATATATATATATATATATATACATGGTGGAGGTGAGTTGAACGCGATATTTCGTGTAGGTGTATGTCCTTCGAGCATACAAATATAAGAGAGTCGTACACAACTTATATCTCTCTTGATGGCGTATTGGTTTAGGTCACTGTAGCTTTATTACGGGTTAGCTGCGTTCGAATCTTCGGCTCGTCCACGTTTCAATTTCCAATGGATGCCTCCTTCGAGCGACTCTCACTCTTGATTGCGATGGCATGGAATTAAGAGTGATTTGTGTTTGAAAAAGATAGATACACATGTATATATATATATATACATATATATATATATATTATACGTAATACGTATATATATACACATTATATGTAAATACATATATATATATATACACTTTATATATATATATATATATATATATATATATATATATACACTGTGTATATATATATATATATATATATATGTATATATATATGTACATATATATACTTATACATATGTATATATGTATGTATATATATATACATTATATATATACATATTATATATATGTATATATATGCATATATATATATACATATATATATATATATATATATGCATATGTATATATATAGTATATACATATATGTATGTATACATAAATACATATATGTATATATATATCTATATATATATATGTATATATATATATACACACATTATATATATGTATATATATATATATAATATACATTATATATATATATTATATATATATATATGTATATATACAGTACATATATATATATATATATATATATATATATTATATATATATATGTATGTATACACACATTATATATATATATATATATATATTATATATGTATATGTGTATATATAATATATACATTATATATATATATGTATATATATATATACAGTATATATATGTATATATATATATATATATATATATATATATATATGTGTGTGTGTGTGTGTGTGTGTGTGTGTGTGTGTGTGTGTGTGTGTGTGTGTGTGTGTGTGTGTGTGTGTGTGTGTGTCCAAATTAGGTCTTAGTCCTTCGAATCTATTTTTAATTTCTAAATTATTTTTTATATTATCCTTACCTTTGTATTCTTATTTTCTTTCTTAAAACTATTTTTCCTCTGCTCTTAAATTGAATTTCGCTCTGCAACATACCATTCTATGGCCACTATTTATGTTGACTTTATTTATGACCGTAACATTGCTAACGCTCTTATTTGCATCTCTAAATATTAGGTATACTTCGTTTTTTGTTGTTGCATTTTGACTTTTCCATATCTATTTACAACCTACACGCTTTCGAGAGAAAACGTTCATTATTTTCTTGTTAAAGTTCTATGCAAAATTGACTAACATCTCGCCTCCGTCATTTCATTCATATGCTCCAAACTTCCCAATGCACGACTCATCTCCTATCTTCTTTATCCACTTTGGCATTAAAGTCGCCTATTGCCAAGGTGTATTTACTTTTTACTTGATCCATTACCTGACTTAAATTATCATAGAAGGACTCAATTTCATCGTCTGAAATCTGTGAAGTTGGTGCTTTAACCTGAACTATTTTTAGAATTTACGTCTTACACAGCTACTATGATAAACTACTGAACTTGACTACGTTACCAGCAAATTCTCGGTTTATCAAGAATCCTACTCCACTAGATCTTTCTTTATCCCTACCTCCATAGTAGATCAGGTGGTGACCATCTTGTAATTGTATCAGCTTTTCTTCCGCTCTTCGGACATTGTTCAGTCCTACGATGTCCCACTTGATGTTGTATAGTTCTTCCATTAAACTCTCCAGCCTGTCGTCTACTGAGAGAGTTCTTACGTTGTAGGTATAGATCTTAATGTCCTTCATGCTATCTAATCTGCTTAGACAGTACCTACATTTGGTGGCACACTTCCCGTAAGCGCACGAGGTCGGACCCTCAGGAACGCCCGGTTTTCCTTGGTTGCTATGAAGGAATTCTGGCAGTAATCTCCTCCCCCCCCCGCCAACTGGTTTATGGTGAGATATTTCTCTGGTGTCACCTTATTCATTATATTTGGTGAAGCCCTATATATCTTTAATGTACCCAATGGTCCACGCCGTCATTATGACGGTACCCTATATAACTTTGAGGAATTTTCCTGTTCGCCATGAGGGACGTGCCAGTTAGCAATGGGTCCTGGGACTGTTCGTGTGAGCTGCTCTTTGTCTGATCTTTCTTACAAAATCTGTTTGATATGGGTGACCCAGCAGATATTTCCTCTCTATCGACATAGCTATTTGGAAATTCTGACACAACTACCAATTACTACTGTAATTGATATCTTGTGAGCAGCTTGTTTATTTGGGTCGTAGATTCACAACGTGAGTGGATCTTTCACGCTATACTACACTTATTTTGAGCCGTAAATGTATGACATGAATAGGTCAATCACTGTAAAAAGTTGCAAGTGAAAAGAACGTACTCACATGATTGACTATACAACGTCAAGTGTGAAAAGAATATCACTTGAATGTGGTGGGGGAGAAAGGAGACAATTTGCATATAGTGGTATCAAACTGTTCAGTCATTTCGACTTTTGTTCAACGTGGAAACCCAAAACATTGCTGTAATTGGTGACATGAATGACCTCTAATCACGGCAACATCCGGGTCATGAAAGTTAGGGCAATTACTGACAAAGTAAATAATTGAAATAAATGCAACTTCAAGGCATGAAGGACGTTTCAAAATTGATAAACTGTCATAAAAAAAGAAAACCAAATGTAGAGAAATTTAGGTCATATCAGTACTCACAATAATGAAAATTAAATTAAAAAGATAAGACAATGAAAATATAACCGAACAAAGACAGGAAATAACAAAAATTATTAAAGATATAGTCAGCAGGGCGACCTCCCTTATAAGGGAAAAAAAACCTTTGGTATTTGTATGTGCAACATACAAATACAATAAACAAATGAAAATACAAATGATAATTACATATAGACATAAAGAGTATATAAGAACAATATAGAAACAAACATGAACCTTAACCTGAACCTAAATGAAAGAATAAAAGATAAGAAAGACACACTCAAGAAATAAAGATTACAAGGAACAGGAGCGGAAAGTCAAGATAGATGAGAACTTCATGAATAGGAGAACACCACAAGAGTTAAGGAAAGATGGAGAAGAGAAAGCCTTGGAAAGAGGAACATTATGACGCACACGAGAGAAAACATAAGAGAAGAAGGGAGAGAAGATAAAGGGGATAAACGCGGGAGAGGGGAAACCATAATAAGCGGGGGAGAGTAAATCAGAAAAGAGGGGAATTAGACCCGAGAGAGGAAGAGAGAGAGGAGGAAAGGATTGGGAGAGGGGACGTGCATGAGGGAGGAGAATTCAAACGAGTGGGAGAACGAAAATCAGGAAAGAGGGGAACTAAAATGAACAGTAAAGAGAAAAAAAGAGAAAGTAATAAGGGAATGGAGGAGAGACAGAGAGAGGGGAAGAATGTGGGAGAGGATAGGAATGAGCCTGAGTGAGTAAAATAGGAAAAGAGGGAAATTACAGAGAATGAGAAAGAGAAATAGAATGTAAGGGATGAATTGGAATAAGAGACAAAGACATGGGAACAGTAGCTTGAACAGGAGAGAGTGGATCAAGAAAGGCCTTATTAAAGAGAGCGGGAGAGTATGGATAATAAAGAGAGGAATAGAGAGAAAAAAAAAAGAAGGAAAACGTGGGATTGAAAACCGAAAAGGCCCAGTAGAGGGGAAAATCACCGAAGAGGTGGGAGGGGGTGGAATTAGAGTGAGCGAGAGATGGGAGAATAGAGGATAAGGGGGACATTAAACCCATCAAGGGAATGGAAAGGCGTGGGAGTGGAGAATCCAAATGAGCAGGAGAGAGTAAAATCGGGAGGAAGAGGGGAATTTAGGGCGAACGGGAGAGGAGAAAGGAGGGGAGGCGGGAGTTAATTTTCCACAAATTGCTTTGAACCTTCAGCATGGCACCTTGGTCGTACAGAGACTTCTCCCTGCGCCCGGGATTCCTTGATTGCTTTCCAAGATTCCCACTTCTTACCTTCGTTATAGCACTTCCTCAACTTTGCTATTGCTTAAATAGCTCCTCCTCTCTTTCTTATCTTTCTCTCTTAAAACTTTCTCTGTCGCTCTACAATGTATATATATATATATATATATATGTATATATATATATGTATATATATATATGTATATATATATATATATATATATATATATATATATATATCAACCACAATTCACTTTAATCCTAAGCCATCAACATGGAGAATCTCGAGGAGGCATACATGCAGAAATTGAAACGTGGTACAGTCAAGAACTCGAACCTCCGCTAGCATGTGAGAAATGATAGTGACTTAACCGATTGGGACATCAAGAGAGATATAAGTTGAGCGCAACTTTTCTTATATATTTGTATGCTCGAGTTACATATACGTACACGAAATTTTGCGTCCAACCCATCTCTACCATGATAGTACAATTAGTAAGGATTCAACGCGGGAAGTATTTGTACAACACTGAATGGGTCCCAGTAAACAGGTTTACATTTATCAACCACAATTCACTTTAATTCTAAGCCATCAACATCGATAACTCTTGGATGTACCACGTTTTAATTTATGCATGTGTGCCTCCTGGAGGTTCTCGATGTCGATGGCTGTAGTTGATCTAAATCTTCTTGAATATCTAATTGGTTTAAGTGATCATTTGCCATTCCACACAGTTTTGTATCATCAACAAATTTTGAAACATTACAGTCCGTGGTCATTCATATATACTATGAATAGAAGTGGCCCATGAACGGAACCATGAGCAATTCCACTCGTAATATTTTTCCATCTAGAAGTTTTGCCATTTAGAACAACTCTCTGTTTTCGATCGTTCAACCAATTACTAATCCAACTTAATAGGCTACCCCTTATTCCATGTGAAGCCAATTTAGTAAGTAGTCTTTCGTGGGGGACGGTATCAAAAGGTTTTGCAAAGTCTAGATATATTAAATCTATATTGTTTCTTTTGTCATAATTCGAGATGATTGCGTTATAGAATTCAAGTAATTCACGCAAAAACGTTTCCGTCTGAATCCATGCTGGCAATAATCTATCACGCAGTTACTTTCTAAATGGTGTTTGATACCATCTCTGATGATCATTTTCATAATTTTTCTACAATTGAAGTCAAGCTTATAGATCTGTAGTTATTTAGTTTCTTTTTGTCACCTTTTTTTAATGTGGGAGTAACGTTAGCTAGCTTCAATTCTCTTGGGACATCTCCGGATATGATGGATTTTTTTTTTTTTTTAATAATTTCTAATGGAGCAATAATCTCATTTTTCATTTCATTTACGATTCTTGGATGCCAACCGCCAGCCCCTGGTGTTTTATTAATTTTGAGTTTCTCTATACACTTTTTAATTTTTTCTTTTGTTATATTTACTGTAGTGAGTAAGTTTACCCTAGACTTTTCACAGATTTCAGTTTGGAGCTCACTTTGAGGTGTTTCGTTTACGAATACTGAGCTAAAATAGTTGTTTAAAATGTCACACATTCCTTCATTTGAATATTCAAATTGACCGCCAGCAGATAATAGTGGGCCAATGATTCCTAATAACCTTTTTATCTCTAATGTAACTATAGAACTCTTTTATTTAGATTAATGTAGAAGTGTATATATGTGAATATGTTTGTGTGAATATAAGTGTACGTATAAATGTATATGTATATGTAAATGTATAAATGTATATGTATGTGCACATGTACGCATGTACGTGCATGTGCAAGTGTAAACATAAATGCGCATGTAAGTGTACATGTACATTTATGTGTTAATGTACAAAGGCTATCACAGTGCAGAGGGAATGTTGGTGCCAGCCTTTCAATCTCTTGGTTGCTAACAAACACATATGATTAGAGAATTTGCTGCCCTTTCTCGCATACGTAAACAAAATTATAAGAGTTTGAATTAGGATCAAATCAACTTGTTGTGCAAATGAATAATTTAGATGAATCAACCAAGTCTAGCATGTACTGAGTAAAAACAATTAGGCTACAATGTTCTTGCGGATACTAAAATCCTTACAGAATAGATCTCAATGTTCTATTTTAATTCTTTAACAAATTAGGGGGAATCTTAAATTTGTGTTTGTATGAGGGTATGAGGGTGGGAGGAGGTGAATGGGAGTGGAGTATGTGCGGATGGAATGAGTGGGAATGGATTTTATGCCTTTTTATACCTCCCTTGTAAAGGGAAAAAGCCTTTGGTGTATATATATATATATATATGTATTGTGTAAAGAACAAATATAAATTCTGGTTTGGTAGATGTTACACCACACTTTAGGTGATCAAACGATTGAGA
>NC_134778.1:7194259-7196759 GCF_046742065.1 Oratosquilla oratoria
TATATATTCATATATATATATAATATATATATAGTTATATATATATTCATATATATTTACATATATATATATATATATATATATATATATATATATGTGTGTGTGTGTGTGTGTGTGTGTGTGTGTAAAGCGGCAAAATGAAGAATTTGATAAAAATCTCTCATCTTTTTCATATTACAAAACCGATTGGAAACTGTCTTTGCAGTGAAGACAAAGAACTTTACAAAAAAAAAAAAAAAAAAGGACACCGAGTGAAATACTCGGCTGAGAAAGTGGCTCCTGTTTCAACTATCCACCTTTCAAAACGGCCAAGAAGTTCATCAGAACAGTCAACAACTCAAGTGCATTAGTTGAGTAGTAGTAGTGAAGAAGAAAATAACAGCACCGGTTCTGGTGTTTCAGAAGAGTTTCTTCTCATGAAACGAAAGTATCACCGAACAAAATCTGATGCCAAGATGGCATCAAAAGTGGTTTTGTCAACAAGGAGAGCATCAAATGTTCTTCAAAATTTGACTGAAGAAAGAATAGATATCCCAAAACCATTACAAATAGGAATTTGGCGTCAAGAGATCAAAAATGCAGAAAGGGTCAAGAACCAGCTGAAGAAAATTATTGGTGAAGAGGAACTTCGCTTGCATTTTGATGGGAAGAAAATTGACAACAAAGAATATCAAGTGGTCTGTGTAAAGAATTCTGCCAAAACTCTTTAACTTGGCATTTTAGCTTGTGAAAGCGGATCAGCTGAGGGCATCTTTATCCCACTAGATGAATACAATGCATGAAGGAGTGTCAAAATTATTATTTCCGACAGCATAGCAGTCAATACTGGCCACCAAAGTGGTGTTATTAAACTTCAGAGACAGTTCGAACAAAAGGGACCAGAATAGTCTTAAATTACTGGATGCCAACATAATATTCTCGATTTGGCTCTACGGCACGTGATAGATTCCTTTTTTAAACAAAAATATTGATCACATCAACATCAACTAATATTTCACAGATGGTTTTTGGCAGGCTATGAGAATTTACAAACAAAGCTATTCTGGTACAGAAATGATGCCAACACAAGAAAAACCTGGATAGAGTGATTACTCCAGGTTTCTTTTTTAACTTTTTTAAGTATATAAGTACTACCACGTGGAGGAATAATTTTCTCATCATGAAACAGTGGAATCTACCCTCCTTCTGAAATGGAGAGATTAGCTGAAAGCTACCTGTGACTTCATCGCAGCTACATGGCCGAAGGTAGGGCTCTCAAATCAACACTATTTAGAAGACACAATGAGCTGCATGCTGTAATCTCTGAATTGAAGTATCCTAAGGCTTTAAAATGCTTTTCCACCCATTAGATAAAGGAACGATCAGCGCTTGATGTGCCTCGCTCATATATGGTGGCCGAGGGAGCTGTGAGGCTGATGAAAGAACTTCACAGCACTTGGAAAACTGACAAATATATCAACAGCAAGTTCATAAACAGTAACTCACAAACTTAAAAACGCTTTTAACGTTTACTGTATGCTATATTTATTTGAAAATAAATACTTTTGTAAACGACAGAATTTTCTTTTGATACTTCAGCTTAATACAAAATTTCCTAACGTGAGGGAATATTTTCCACAACTTGACAAAAAGAAAGGCCTTTTTATAAGTTTTAGGCAAAAGTTCATCGTTTGGACCTTTTAGTCTTTTAATTTTGAAAAAAGTCATATCCTTAATGCATATAAATACATATGTATATATATGTTATAACACTTTCGTAGTATAAACTGTGAATCTCACATTCGAAAAATATGTTCTATATTATGAGCATGTTCAGTGTTCAGAACTACGCAACTTTTAGATACAAGTCCGATAAGTTCTTAAAGATTTTTCTAACCAAAGTTGCATTGGATCCACGTACCATGTCCGAGGTAATATGTGCACAAAAAGGTACCATTTCTAACTTTGTGTATTTCCAGAAAATAAACCCTTTCAAGAATTCACATGGCGTGACGCGAACCTACCACACATACAAAAAGTTAAGCGTCTGATTTTCACAGGCGGAAGCAGAAGGGGAGGAAAGCCTGTAGATGCCATTTGTTTAGCGACCACTTTTGTTTTACTTTCTTCGTTGTGTATTTCTTTGTTTGGGTACTGTGCATCAACAGTTGGATTTAGATTTCAGCCTATAACAATGAATTCCCAGGTTCGAGCCCTGATTGCTTACCACGTCTCTGGATTTGCCTGTGCAAATACATTAGATAAAAACACTTTCTCTAAAAGTAGCGTTTGAAACACTAGTGTAAATTGAATGCAATTCTATAAATGAGAGCTTTTGACACTATGAAGATGAAAACGGTGAGCCAGATATTGGAAACTAGGTCAACGCTCTTTCGACACTAAAGCCTCTGCGGTCACCAGACAAAGAATCCTCGAAAATACCTTTGAAGAAACTGACCTCGAGAGCCAATCTTTTCTGACTGAAGTCGCTAAGGAGAGAGATTATTGCTGGTGCATTGTG
>NC_134778.1:7201759-7209259 GCF_046742065.1 Oratosquilla oratoria
TTCGTTTGATCTCTATGGAGATGTTCTCTAAATATCACACTCTGGATAATGTTAAGTAATTTGATCAATTTGACAATGACAACGTTGCAAAGGTGTCAACCTGAAAAATAAACAAGAGTCTGGATTTCCATGACTTTATCTTGTCAATGAATACTAGTTGTACCTAATCATGATTATAGGAACTATTCATTTGGAAGCGAGAGGATTCTCTGAATTTGAATAAAATAACTTGTCGTTAGACAGAACAAAATGAGTAAACCAACCACTAGACATAAGAAGTTTAATCATAAAATAAGAAGTTTTGGTTGAAAGTAGGAAAATTGATTAATTGATTATAAGGACTATGAGAATAAAAAAAAAACGTGATTGGTATTGAGCTGGAGGGATTAAGAAAAAGAGGAAGAATTTGGAAATGTAGCATTGCTCAGAGTACTTAAGGACAAAGTGTAAAGAAAAAAAAAAAGCCGAGAATATGGAACCTCTTGCAGAAATAGGAAAAAAAATCACAAAACCTTTACACGATTCAGGAGGATCCCCGAGTTTATTCATCGAAAAACGAAATTGACGTACGGTCTTCACGTCTTCGATTCGGGGGGGGGGGAGAGAGAAGGAAAGTATTTGTAATGGCCTCAGGGAGAAGAAGGACTCGGGGGGGAAAAAAGACATGACCATTCCAGAAGAGGAGGGATTATGATGAAGGTGGCAAGGATCGAAAAATAGATTTCTGTGAGTCGAGGGAGAAAAAATAGGTGGACTGCTCTAAAGTATAGAAAATGAATTGCGTACCAGAGGGCAAGCATATAGAGGGTGTTAGGGATGAAGCAATGGGGAAGGAAAGCCCACTAGCAGCGAATATGTGTTGAGAATATTGGAAAATAGCACGAAAGAATATAAGGAGGGTTCTGGAAACTGAAAAAAAGAAATAAGCTGGAACAAGAAAAACGCTTTGGAAACTGGAACGAAGACGTTTGTAGGTACGAGAAAGAACAACAAAATGAAGTTATAATAATAGATAAAAGATATGTGTTCAGAGTATTGGAAAATGGAAAGAAAATATATATGGAAGGTTCTGGAAATTGGTAAGAGAGTGATGCAAAAAAAAAAAAGAGAAATTAGGCAGAGAATATCACTGTTACAGAAAAATGAAACACTGAGTTTACAGAACGAAAGAAATCAAAACATTCACAGATATTGAAACAATACTGGGTTGGGTGCCTGAAAGAATACAAGGAATTTTAGTGAAATGGTTAATAAGATATTGGAAAGAGAGGAACATTTTGGTCCATGGAGTAATAATATGAGAGCTGTGGAAAGATAAAGGATAAAGATTACACGAAATATGAAGTTGGATTGTTACCAAATAACACTCCAAGATGGTTTTAGTTCTCAAGATATAAAACGCCTCCTCTAACTTTATCTAATTATTCAATTTTCACTACGGTTAATATTAGTTTTATATTTTTGGGGGTAAGAAATTAAGGTAAATTTATTTGCAGTATCCCCTCGTACTTAAATCATGACATTGGATCAATTCCCATGATTTTATTACGCTGAGGGAACCCGCTCCCTTTCCCTTCCGTCGTTAAGGATTATGGTTTATATCGACTAACACGTACACGGCAGGGACCTTTATTGATGTGAGCAGACTCCTTACCACACCCTTTATTATTCCACGTCATCCCACCTCACCCCATCTCACCTCACAACAAACCCATCTCCAGCCCATTCCAAACCCTTTCCCATCCTAACCCCAACCCCATCCCTCCCCACCTTACTCCACCAATCCCACTATATCCACTTCTCCTCATCCAACTCCATCTCTCCTAACCCCACCCCAACCCAACCCCAATTCCACCCTTCCTCACCCCTATCAACCCCACCCTACTCGTCTCCATCCTACCCCAAACCCAAACCCCAATCCTAACCCTCTCAATCCCACCTCATTCGTTCCCCATTCAACTCCACAGTGCCCCATCACACCACATCCCAACTCCCACTTCCCTAGCACCCTCTCCACTCAACCCCAAAACCCTCTCCAACCTATTCCAAATCCCATACTAATCTATTCTTCTTTTAAGGCTGAATCTGGCCTGGCCTAGTACGGGGCTGTTACCTACGCACTATGCCCAACCACCCTGATCCAGGACGGGGCCTACAAAATCTCTTCTGGAAGAAGTCGGAGGAAGTTTGCAAGGGTCAATTAAAGTTGTGAAGAGACGGTAGAGGGAGAGTAGAGGGAGAAAGGGCTAGGTAGACTATAGTTTATTCAGACCAACATGGCGTGTACATGTTAAAAAACAACAGCATTGATAGTAACGCTTGCGTAATTCACTTACGATTCTTTCAATGTAAAAATATTTAACTCTTCCAATGCTTCCTTCCTCATCTCAATGTAATCTTTACAAGTTTTATTACGATTGATTATGAACGCTATTTACTCAGCCAACGTCACCATAATGAAGAGGTTAAGACGCTTGTCTAACTTCATACAACTTTTTTAATACATAGAGAACCAACTTAACAAGGAAGGTAAGATTTTCTTGGTTATAAGTCTTCAGTACAATAAGATAATTTTATTCTGGTTAAAACAAAGCGATTTTATTCATCTCAAGGATCGTTACTGGAGTAAAGAGGACACTAGACAGGAGATAGATAACAAGGAAGTAAGCTACAGTTGAGCAACTTCAAAGTTCGTTTGAAGAAAGGACGAAGTCACAAAATGTACAGAATCAGACTTTGGAAATCTCAAGAAGAAGAAAAAGAAGAAGGTGTGGAGCATGCAACAGGAGGCGCGTAACTGTGACCAAAGCCGCCACTTTTGCCCTAGTATACGATCGAACTGTTGGGGCAGGTAACAGTCACTGCTGGAAATCGGAGAGGAGTGTGGGATTTGAACCCGCAACTAGGTGAACGAGAGACCAGCACGATTCCAACTACACCAGCGAACAGTGTATGCTTGGTGAAAATGTTGTCGAAAATGTAATAGTGTCGCAAATGAGAAGGTTTACAATTTTGATGCTGATACAGTTAGTATGTACAATTGTGATAAAAATCTAGAAATTAAAAAACACTTCCAGAAACAAGTCTATCCAGCTGTTTATATACAAAGGGCTTTATTCCCCCTTAAAAGGGAGTAGCCAAGTCAAAAGGCAAGTACCCACTCCCACCCATTCCACTCCCACCTATTCCACTCCCACCTATTCCACTCCCATCCACCACCCTTTCCCCCTTCTCATCTTAGCTCCTCATGGATGACGGGTCATCCCTGTATCCCGCCCGCTGCACTGGGTTAGATGCAATGCAGCAAGACACAGCATATCCACAGCAACTCCGCTTTGCTTAATCGGAGACCCCTCCTCTCCGTCCCCTCGTACAGAAAAAGAGAAAGCGGTGAGAAATCCCTTTGGACTGAGTCATAATATTGTTCATACATAACGACTGCCTTTCCCCCACATCCCTCACCCCCTTGCTTCCTTGCATCACAGTATCATCTATACATAGTCATTCTCTATTCGCACCTACCTCCTGCTTTCTCCTTCCTTGCTCAGCAGACATCCACCCTCTTGCTCAACGCCTCTTCCACATCATCTATCTACCTTATCCTCGGTCGTCCTTCAAGTTCACTCCATCCACCTATGCCTCCCACGGCTCTTTTACTAATATTTTTTCACTTATGCTTTCCAGCTTAGGCCTTATGGTCTCTTGTAGTCTCCTATATTCTTATGTTCTTATGTTTATGTGTCCAAACCATCCCAATGCTCTTTCATCAGCCTTATCTCCCATCTCCTTTTCCACCCCAGCTCTCTTCCCCACCTCGTTTCTCATTCTGTTTAACGTTGTAACTCCTACCATACTTCTCAGACATAGATTTAATGTTTCTGCCCCATACAGTGTTGTCGGCACAATCACTCATTCATATAGCCTCCTCTTTGCATTCATTCCCAAATGCCTAGTTCCCATAACACTTTTTAATTCCCCCAAGACATTTACTTCAGTCTACAGGGCAGTGGGCGGGATATAGGGATGACCCATCATCCCTGAGGGGATATGATGAGGAGAAAAGAGTGATGTACGGGAGTGGAATGGGTGGGAGTGAAATTAGAAAAGAAACAAGTAGAAATAGAAAAAGTGAGAGTAAGTGTTTTGAGGTAAAGGTAGGATTGCATCAGGGATATATAATGTCGCCATAGCTGTTCAATGTGTACATGGGTGGAGTGGTGCAGGAAGTAAAACCGAGGCTATTGAGGAGATGACTGGAGATGGTTAAAGAAAATGAAGAAAAGTAGGTGAGCCAGTTGGTGTTTGCTGACAATATAGCGCTTGTGGCAAGATCAGAGGGGGGATTATGGGAGTTAGTGACGGAGTGTGGGAAGGTATGCGATAGGAGAAAATTAAAGGTAAATTTGGTTAAAAGTAAGGTGATAAGATGTACAAGAGAAATGGTAGTGAATTGAAAGTAAGTCTAAAAGGAGAGAGGTTAGAGGAAGTGGATAGCTTTAGGTATTTGGGGTTCCATGTGGCAGGAAAGAGAGGAATGGAGGTTGAGGTAAATTGTAGATTGAAAGAAACAAGTAAATGTCTTGAGGGATTAAAAAGTCTTTTGGGAAACGGGCATCTATGAATGGATAAAAAGAGGTTGTATAAAGGGGTATTTTACCGACGGCATTGCATGGGGGTAGACTTAGAATTTTAGAGAGGCAAAGATGGAAAGTTTAGTTTGTTATGAAATATCTGAGAAATATGTTAGGGGTAACTAGGTTGGATAAAATGAGAAATGAGGAGGTAACGAGGAAAGTGGGAGTAGAAAGAGATGGTAGATAGGGCTGATGAAAGATTATTGGATATAAGTGATACCGTTATGCAAGGAAGGGAGGTGTGAGGGTGCTTATGTGTGAATGATATTTTGACGCAGCCCGAAGGGATTTTTCCCCGTCTTCTGTCTTTCTGTATGAGGAAACGGAGATGGGGGGGGGGTTGCCAATTAAGTGAAGCGGCCTTGCTGTAGATGTACTGTATCTTGCTGCATTGCTACTGACTCAAAGCAGTGGGCAGGATACAGGGATGACCCATCATCCATAAGGAGCTAAGATGAAAGGGGGTAAAGGGTAATGGACGGGAGTGGGATGGATGGGAGTAGCTACCTCCCTTATAAGGGGGAAAACTCTCTGTATATAGATAGAAAAAAAGTAGAAGAATGAATATCAAAGGAGAAACATGAATGATGCGTATAGCTGATGTACCATTAAAATACGGAAAGCAAGGGAAGATGCACATGTAGGATAGTTGTTATTTTTTTTAATTAAGACAATTGCTAATACCTATATATCGATAAAAGACACACACTGATGAGGCACAAATTTATGTAGAATCAAGGTGATAGAATATGTCTCGAGGAAATCATGACAAACATTTGTTTGGACAAAGTCCTTTTTTGTAAATACCAATCTGATTTGAATAGGTAAACACAAAAGTAATATAATTTGTTGCGATAGTGTAAAATCTATAAAATTTTACAAAGGTCTTACAAATGTTTACAGAGTTGTGTACAAAGCCTTTCCAAAGTTCACATTTTTCTTCGAGGGATTTGTCTTAATGTACATGGGTCTAAAAATACAAGCGTGGTAAAAACATAGATACATTCACGAATAACCAAATGGCCTTCTCTGACTGTGAAGAAACACAGGAATAGCTTTGGTGAAGATTAACGTTTTTAAATCATTGTGTCTTTTACTAATACCAAGGTGTGTATCTGTGTGTGCATGTGTGTGTGTATGTGTGTGTGTGTGTGTGTGTGTGTGTGTGTGTGTGTGTGTGTGTGTGTGTGTGTGTGTGTGTGTGTGTGTATTGTGCGTGTGTGCATGCGCGTGTGCATATATGTATGCGTGTGTGTACGTGTTTGAGTGGGTGTGTGTTTGTGCGTGTGTGTGTGTGTGTGTGTGTGTGCTTGTATTTGCGTGTGTGTTTGCGTGTGTGTTTGCGTGTGTGTTTGCATATGTGTGTGTGTCTTTATTTACCAAATATAAGTGTAGTATAAAGGAAAGGAACAACGCTCGTAAGGTCCTATCCTACGTTTCAATTATAATACCTGGCTACGAATTTACATATTAGTCCGCCTTAGGCTATATCTCAACGTGTATGCAAATATGTGCATGGGTAGGCACGCTTGTGTTTATGAGTAGGCATATTTGGGCATGCCATTCAGAATTGAGATACTTGGCCCCAAGATGCATTCATACATACGTTTAAAGAGTTTCATTTAATCTAAAAAAGAATTTTATAATATCTTTATAATATGACGCGGTGTATGTAATATGGCGAGATGCACCGCGGGTTACTGTCCCTTATCTGAAAGGGGCGTCTGAGGAAGCGGCCAGATTGCTGAGGAAGGATGGTGTAGAAGTGGCACATAAACCCAGAAACACGCTGATTGGAGCCCTGACCAAAGTGAAAGACACAGAGAGCCAAGCAGGCCAGATAGAGGTGGTGTACAACATTAAGTGTAAGGACTGTGAGATCCATTATGTTGGGGAAGTTGGAAAGAAATTGGCGACCAGATTGCAAGAGCACCGGAGGGCTCTCGGTAGGAGTGACATGATTTCAGCCATTGTAAGGCACTGCGATGATAGACGTCATAAGATCGATTGGCAGAATGCAGTAGTTAAGTACAAAGGAAATGGAAAAAGTGTCGAGTTATTCCTAGAAACATGGGCTTGTGATGAGAATAGCGTTAACAGGTGAACCACTTTGACCCCGATTTACAAGGGAACCAAGGATAGGCTTGAAAGGATACACTCATCACGACAGTAATTTGTTTTTTTGGTCTGTTTTTATTTATTTTTATTCTAGTTATCGGTGTGATTTATCTGTTTTGGCAGTTGTGGGTATGTGTCTTTTCGCCTTGTGTATATTTATTAGCTATGTTATAATTACCAGATTTAATCAATGGGCACTCGACCCATCTGTGACATACCATTCTTCTATTTTCTCGGGCTCATTTTATGTTCTTTCTATGGCTAATGTGTTATGTATTTCGGGGTACAAGTTTCCTAGTTCGTTTATTTGCTGGAGAGTACTGTTCTTTAATTTAAACAGGTCTGTGTTAGCGGTGCATTTGATTGACTATTATTTCTAATTTGTGGGATTCCGTCTTCTGACGAGAGTTTATTTCAGGATACATTGGTCCATCAAGAAGTAATGCCAGTCGGGGGAGGGGTTATACATTTGCCATTTTATCCATGTTTATTCTGAATCAGCTGTTATGTTGATTGTGTGTCGTGGGATTTGTCCCAGACGAGTTATTACACGCTGTATTGTGCTTACCAGGTTTAGGTTATTAGCTGTATTGATGTGCATTCCTTCTTGTGGACGTTTTGTCCATCTCGGTAAATCAAACATCTATCTCTCTTATTTTTCTCTTATGTAGTCTCTTTATGTTCGTTTTATTGTTGTGTCATATATTCCTATATCATAATTTTTTAGTTTTGATCTTTCGCATTACGG